>NC_053396.1:74092396-74106047 GCF_905171765.1 Bufo bufo
GTTTTTTGACACCATGTCCCATTTGAAGCCCCCTGATGCACCCCTAGAGTAGAAACTCCATAAAAGTGACCCCATCTAAGAAACTACACCCCTCAAGGTATTCAAAACTGATTTTACAAACGTTGTTAACTCTTTAGGTGTTGCACAACATTTAATGGAAAATAGAGATACAATTTCAAAATTTCACTTTTTTGGCAGATTTCCATTTTAATATTTTTTTTCCAGTTACAAAGCAAGGGTTAACAGCCAAACAAAACTCAAAATTTATGGCCCTGATTCTGTAGTTTGCATAAACACCCCATATGTGGTCGTAAACCGCTGTATGGGCACACGGCAGGGCGCAGAAGGAAAGGAATGCCATACGGTTTTTGGAAGGCAGATTTTGCTGGACTGTTTTTTTGACACCATGTCCCATTTGAAGCCCCCCTGATGCACCCCTAGAGTAGAAACTCCAGAAAAGTGACCCCATTTTAGAAACTACGGGATAGGGTGGCAGTTTTGTTGGTACTAGTTTAGGGTACATATGATTTTTGGTTGCTCTATATTACACTTTTTGTGAGGCAAGGTAACAAGAAATAGCTTTTTGGCACAGTTTTTTTTTTTTTGTTATTTACAACATTCATCTGACAGGTTAGATCATGTGGTAATTTCATAGAGCAGGTTGTCACGGACACGGCGATACCTAATATGTATACAATTATTTTAATTTATGTAAGTTTTACCCAATGATTTCATTTTTAAAACAAAAAAAAAGTTTTAGTGTCTCCATAGTCTAAGAGCCATAGTTTTTTCAGTTTTTGGGCGATTATCTCAAGTAGGGTCTTATTTTTTGCGGGATGAGATGACGGTTTGATTGGCACTATTTTGGGGTGCATATGACTTTTTGATCGCTTGCTATTACACTTTTTGTGACGTAAGATGACAAAAAATTGCTTTTTTTACACCGTTTTTATTTTTATTTTTTTACGGTGGTCACCTGAGGGGTTAGGTCATGTGATATTTTTATAGAGTCGGTCGATACGGAAGCGGCGATACCTAATATGTATACTTTTTTTTATTTATGTAAGTTCTACACAATGATTTCATTTCTGAAACAAAAAAAATGATGTTTTAGTGTTTCCATAGTCTAAGAGCCATAGTTTTTTCAGTTTTTGGGCGATTATCTTAAGTAGGGTCTCATTTTTTGAGGGATGAGATGACGGTTTGATTGTTACAATTTTGGCGTACATGCGACCTTTTTTGATCACTTTTATTACCTTTTTTTGGGAAGTAAGGTGGGCAAAATTTCAATTTCATCATAGTTTTTTATTTTTTATTTTTATGGCGTTCACCGTTATGGTAAAGTAACATGACCGTTTTATAGATCAGGTCGTTACGGACGCGGCGATACCAAACATGTGTAGGGAATTTTATTTTTTTCATTTTTAATCAGTGATAAATGTGTTTTTTGATTTTTACTTTTTTTTCACTTTTTTTTACTTTTTTTTTTACCCAGACCCACTTGGTTCTTGAAGATCCAGTGGATCTGATGTCTGTATAATACAGTATAGTACAATATATATTGTACTGCACTGTATTTTACTTACACTGAACAGATCTATGCTTTCAGCACAGATCTGTTCAGCACCATGTACAGCACAGATCTGTTCAGCCTGAGACGGCGTCCTGTTGCCATGGGAACCTTCCCCGTCTGCCACAACTTCGCAGACGGGGAAGGGTGAGGACGGGGCTGGCGGGGGGCTGTCTGGGAGCTCTCTCCCTCTCCATCGGGGGACTGCAAAGGCACAGCAGCCCCCCGATCGGAGAGGGAGGGAGCTCCCTGAGCTGTACGGACCGCTGTATGGAAAGGGTTAAACGGCTTACATCGCATCGCCGATGTCAGCCGTTTATACCAGGGTGCCAGCAATGTGCTGGCACCCTGGTATACCCACTGAACACCAATGAATTTTCAAGGGGAGGCGGGCGGGGGATCGCGATCCCGCCTGCCGCACCGCCCGCCTCCCGCACCGCCCGCAACCCTCCCCCTGCACCTCCCACCGGGCTAAAATCACTCGGGGGTGCAGGGGGGGGGGATACAGATAGATTTTGGGCACTATAAAGTTTCTGATCCTCGCGGTCAGGGACCGCGGGGATCAGAAACTGCAGAAATCGCAACAAACCGCAGGTCTGAATTGACCTGCGGTTTGTTGCGATCGCCGACATGGGGGGGTCACGGGACCCCCCCGCGCATTTAGCCTAGGTGCCTGCTCAATGATTTGAGCAGGCACCGTGTTCCCATCACAGCCGGCCGGGCGGCAGTGATCGGAACAACACATGACGTACCGGTACGTCATGCGTCCTTAAGGGGTTAAACAATGTAATAGAAAAATAATCCTTTTCACTAAATTATCAAATACTGTGGTGAAAATTAAGACGTTTATGGTGTTAGGGTCAATTCTGACCCAGTTATAATATAGGATTATAGGACACTAATAAGTGCCAAAACTGAAATCCTAAACACTCTCTCTGCTTAGTAACACTGACAGCCAATCACCTCTCAGCCCTGTGAGCTGTAGTTAGGGAGGGGCCTATCTCTTTGCCTGCTTGTCTGCTTCTCTAAATAAAGTAAAGAAACATAGGACCAATACATTTCAGAGTTGCTGACTTGCAGAGTAATCATCTCCAATATGCAGCATGCAAGAGTGAGAAGATTTGCAGGAAGCCAAATACTGGAGGATTATATCTTGGATGAAAATGAGGCAGAGGACACAGAGCAGCATAGCGATATGGATGAGCAGGTTTCTGAGGCAGAAGATGAAGTAGAGTATCAACCAGAATACACAGACACATCTAATGAGGAGGCCACCAGTGCTGAACCTGCTGCTGTTCCTGCTGAAACATTCAAATCCAAAAGTGGTAAGATCTGTTGGAGTTCAGATCCTCCTGACTTACATGGCAGGGCAGCTGCTGCAGATGTAATCAAAATGACCCCTGGGATCACAAGGTTTGCTGTGACGAGAGTAAGTGACATCAAAACATGTTTTGAACTGTTCATGCCATTGTCACTAAAAAAAGTGATCATTGCAATGACAAACCTTGAAGGAAAAAAAGTCCATGGCAACATGTGGAATGACATAAATGAGGAATGCCTAGATGCTTATATTGGTGTTCTTCTTCTTGCTATAGTGTACAGATCCTATAATGAGGCCACTGATAGTCTCTGGGACAAGTCAAGAGGCAGATATGTCAAGATGGCCGATGGCTGTGTTTTCTAACATCCTAGATGTGTCTGCATACAATGCATTTGTGTTATGGACCCACATCCACCCAGGTTGGAACACACAAAAAAATAACAAGTGGAGAATATTTCTCGAGGAGCTAGGAAGTTCCCTTGTCAAGGCACACATTGAGCAAAGGAAACTGGTGTCTCGAGATCCAATCGCTGCAGCCGTGATCAGACAGATGCAGAGTTCATCAAGCACTCCATCCACACCATCAACAACACAAAGAGAATCAGTGCCAGCATCCTCATCATCATCTAGCCTTGCCTCAACATCAACCAGCACAGCCACAACTCCAGTGATGCCATCTGATTCTAAAAGAAAGAGGTGTCAGGTCTGCCCCAGCAATAAGGACAGAAAGACACACACATTATGCCTCCACTGTAAAAAATATATCTGCAAAGAACATGCTAAAAGTGTCAGCTTTTGCAACACATGCATCTAAAAACACCCACACAAACACATGCAAGTTCTTGCACAAAGATGCTTTGAAACTAGTACTTGATTTCTATTGGTTTGCCTTGCTTGATTGTGTGTTGTTTGTTTGACCTTGCAAGTCTACATTTTGTATTATTACTTGCTTTTCATAAAAAAAAAAGACTTTTGGCTATTTTCTTGAAGTAAATACAGGTCCTTTTCAAAAAATTAGCATATTGTGATAAAGTTCATTATTTTCTGTAATGTACTGATAAACATTAGACTTTCATATATTTTAGATTCATTACACACAACTGAAGTAGTTCAAGCCTTTTCTTGTTTTAATATTGATGATTTTGGCATACAGCTCATGAAAACCCAAAATTCCTATCTCAAAAAATTAGCATATTTCATCCGACCAATAGAAGAAAAGTGTTTTTAATACAAAAAAAGTCAACCTTCAAATAATTAAGTTCAGTTATGCACTCAATACTTGGTCGGGAATCCTTTTGCAGAAATGACTGCTTCAATGCGGCGTGGCATGGAGGCAATCAGCCTGTGGCACTGCTGAGGTGTTATGGAGGCCCAGGATGCTTCGATAGCGGCCTTAAGCTCATCCAGAGTGTTGGGTCTTGCGTCTCTCAACTTTCTCTTCCCAATATCCCACAGATTCTCTATGGGGTTCAGGTCAGAAGAGTTGGCAGGCCAATTGAGCACAGTAATACCATGGTCAGTAAACCATTTACCAGTGGTTTTGGCACTGTGAGCAGGTGCCAGGTCGTGCTGAAAAATGAAATCTTGATCTCCATAAAGCTTTTCAGCAGATGGAAGCATGAAGTGCTCCAAAATCTCCTGATAGCTAGCTGCATTGACCCTGCCCTTGATAAAACACAGTGGACCAACACCAGCAGCTGACATGGCACCCCAGACCATCACTGACTGTGGGTACTTGACACTGGACTTCAGGCATTTTGGCATTTCCCTCTCCCCAGTCTTCCCCCAGACTCTGGCACCTTGATTTCCGAATGACGAGCAACAGTCCAGTGCTGCTTCTCTGTAGCCCAGGTCAGGCGCTTCTGCCGCTGTTTCTGGTTCAAAAGTGGCTTGACCTGGGGAATGCGGCACCTGTAGCCCATTTCCTGCACACGCTTGTACACGGTGGCTCTGGATGTTTCTACTCCAGACTCAGTCCACTGCTTCCGCAGGTCCCCCAAGGTCTGGAATCGGTCCTTCTCCACAATCTTCCTCAGGGTCCGGTCACCTCTTCTCGTTGTGCAGCGTTTTCTGCCACACTTTTTCCTTCCCACAGACTTCCCACTGAGGTGCCTTGATACAGCACTCTGGGAACAGCCTATTCGTTCAGAAATTTCTTTCTGTGTCTTACCCTCTTGCTTGAGGGTGTCAGGTCGGCAGTCGTACCCATGATTGCGGTTTTGAGTAATGAACCAGGCTGGGAGTTTTTAAAAGCCTCAGGAATCTTTTGCAGGTGTTTAGAGTTAATTAGTTGATTCAGATGATTAGGTTAATAGCTCGTTTAGAGAACCTTTTCATGATATGCTAATTTTTTGAGATAGGAATTTTGGGTTTTCATGAGCTGTATGCCAAAATCATCAATATTAAAACAAGAAAAGGCTTGAACTACTTCAGTTGTGTGTAATGAATCTAAAATATATGAAAGTCTAATGTTTATCAGTACATTACAGAAAATAATGAACTTTATCACAATATGCTAATTTTTTGAAAAGGACCTGTATATATGGGTCAAAATTGACCCTAACACCATCAATGTTATTATAGTTAATGTTATTAAAATAAAAATATTTTTTAAAAAAATTAACAGATGTGTTCAAATACTCCTCAGAAACATTCTGGTGACATAACAACCTTTTATTTACTTATAATATTCTATTGAGGTTTATTTTACCATTTTTTTAATTTGAAAATGAGAGGTATGCTATCAAAAGAAAGGTCTAAGGGGTCACACAAAAAATATTAAAACCAATCTTTTCAAGGATAAAGAAGCCTAACATGGTATCCAAGAGGTAAGAAACAAATTGGATGATAAATAATTGTTCAGAGGGTATTTTATGGCTGATTTAAGACACGGGTCAAAACCGACCCGTTAACATCATGGATAGTAACAGAAAGCTAACATAAGAGGAAGGTTAAGGCCTCTTTCACACGACTGTATTCCCCACAAGAGGGCCATATGTCCCGTAGTGGCATTGATCATGCCAACAGGAGTACACACAATCATAGATGACAATGATGCAAGTCGAGCTTCCGGTGGGACTATTGTTTAGCACTAATAGATCATATGAGTGCGGGACAATAGCCCATTGTGAGGCACAACATGAACAACATCATGATGCCATGTACTCCTGTACGCACCATCAATATGGCCCGTTAACTAACACTATACATGTTTTAGTGCATATAGTCGTGTACGAGAGTCCAAAAGGTGTGGTCCGTGATCAGAGCTGAAACCGGACATAATTAAAATTTCAAGAAGACGGCCCCCGAGAGATTAGCAACGGAGCATTTACATGATTCAAAGCAAATGACAACCCTGTGATCTGAATACATGAAGTGGGGTGACAGTTTTAAATCCTACTCAATCAAGAAAGGATCAGCTGAACGGAGGCAAAAATGGAAACGAATGTGACAAAATGATCCGCATTACGGATCCTCGGAATGGCTTTCGTACGTTTCCATTTAGTCATTTTATATGCAGTGTTTAGTAGATACGGTCACGGTGTAAGCAGTGTGTAGGAGATACGGTCACGGTGTAAGCAGTGTGTAGGAGATACGGTCACGGTGTAAGCAGTGTGTAGGAGATACGGTCACGGTGTAAGCAGTGTAGGAGATACGGTCACGGTGTAAGCAGTGTGTAGGAGATGCGGTCACGGTGTAAGCAGTGTATAGGAGATGCGGTCACGGTGTAAGAAGTGTGTAGGAGATACGGTCACGGTGTAAGCAGTGTGTAGGAGATACGGTTGTTTAATTCTCCATCGTCACAGTATTTATAGTTAGCTCATCAGTATTACAGTCACTCACATTGGTTGAATTGGCACATGGATACACATGTGAGCAGTAACGCCACGTCAAGGCTTCAACCCTTGTTACTGACCAGTCACACACACCATACTTTTCAGTCATACGCATTTGGTATTCCAGATGTTTTGGACTACACCTCCCATAATGCTTTGTCAGCATGATGGGAGATGTAATTCACAGCATGTGGACTGCCTATGGTTGCCGACCTCTGAACTTGCGGTGATCACAGTGCACAATGCTGAAGTAGCGGTGCAAACAGGAGCAGCTTGTCACGTGTCAGATGCCCCTTCAGTGCTCCAGCCAGGGCGCGGGCCTGAAACATGGGCTTCTTCATTCCACTTCAGGTACTTCGTGCTCCATAAGAGAACATGCTGGTCAGAGTTGTGACACAAAAAAAAAATATTAAATGGTTAGAGTAAATGGCAGAACAGACACAGTGCATGCAGACGGACGGTCCACATATATACAGCAGACAGACACACAGATTGTGGGAGACACAGAGACGGAGATGACAGAATCCAGTGAGCGACTGATTTGGTTGCAGATGTGGGCCAGTCCCTCTGGCTGGGGGGCAGCTTCTCATCCTTCTCCTAGTGACGAGATGGCTGCAGCTTCGTAGCAAAAAACATGCCATGGCATAGGAGATCTAGGGAATTATTTTTTATTTTTTGTTAAACTAGAGTTGTACACATCTAACACACAGGCCACACGTGCTTCACAGCTCCACATCTAAAGCACAGCCCACAAATATAATACACTGCCCCCCCCCCCAAATATGCTGCACATCTATCCCCCAATATACTGCACAGACACACCCCAATATATTGCGCAGACAACTTCAATATACTGCGTAGATAGCCACCCATATACTGCACAGAAAGCACACCAATATACTGCACAGACCACTCAAATATACTGCGCAGACACACACAATATACTGCGTAGATAATCCCCCATATACTGCGTAGATAGCCCCCCAATAAACTGTGCAGACACCAAAAATATACTGCGTAGACCCCACAACTTCAATATACTGGGCGGACACCACCCAATATACTGTGCAGACCTCCCTATATAATGCACAGACATCCCCCCTTATACTGCGCAGACATCCCCCCATATACTGCGCAGACATCCCCCCATATACTGCGCAGACATCCTCCCGTATACTGCGCAGACAGAACCCCATATACTGTGCAGAATGACCCCCCATATAATGCGCAGACAGACCCCCCATATAATGCGCAGACAGACCCCCCATATAATGCGCAGACAGACCCCCATATAATGCGCAGACAGACCCCCTATATAATGCGCAGACAGACCCCCGTATACTGCGCAGACAGACCCCCGTATACTGCGCAGACAGACCCCCCCATATACTGCGCAGACAGACCCCCCATATACTGCGCAGACAGACCCCCCATATAATGCGCAGACAGACCCCCATATAATGCGCAGACAGACCCCCGTATACTGCGCAGACAGACCCCCGTATACTGCGCAGACAGACCCCCCCATATACTGCGCAGACAGACCCCCCATATACTGCGCAGACAGACCCCCCATATAATGCGCAGACAGACCCCCATATAATGCGCAGACAGACCCCCTATATAATGCGCAGACAGACCCCCGTATACTGCGCAGACAGACCCCCGTATACTGCGCAGACAGACCCCCCCATATACTGCGCAGACAGACCCCCCATATACTGCGCAGACAGACCCCCCCTTATACTGCGCAGACAGACCCCCCATATACTGCGCAGACAGACCCCCCCGTATACTGCGCAGACAGACCCCTCCATATACTGCACAGACAGACCCCCCCATATACTGTGCAGACAGACCCCCTATATAATAGAACCTATATATAAGATAACAATCAATCAAGAACCAATATGAAACGGCTCCCCGACGCATGCGCAGTGTCCCGGTGTGCTGCTAAAATCGGCAGTGAGATTTTCCCTATACTGTCCTTTTGCGCATGCGCAGATGGTGAAACCTAAGGCACGCCCCCATACGTCATCTCCGGTTGCAACAGAAAGTCAGGAGGTAGGGAAATCTCACGAGGTAGGGTAATGTAACGGTACACTGGCAAGTTAACCTCTTGTATGCCGCGGTCAAAGTTGATCGCGGCATGCAGTGGGTTCGCGGAGGGTACGGGTGCCCAGGTGTCCATTTCCCCATTGGGTCCCGCGCTGCAGTGGTGGGGAGTCGGGGACCTGCCAGCAGAGAAGGCAAGCCCAATGCCTTTCATAGGCATCGGGCTTGCCTTTTACAGAAACCTGTAAGATCCAGCCCTTAGGCTGGGTCTTACACGCAGGCTGTCAGCTTACACGAAAGCTGACAGCCCAAAAAAATGTGTTTTTCATAATAAAAAAAAGAAAGTTTCAAGTAAAAAAAATAAATAAATAAATAAAACACCAAGTTGTAGAAAAAAAAACAGACATATTGGGTGTTGCCGCGTCCGTAATGACCAGCTCTACAAAAATATTACATGATCTACCCCCTAACCTGAACACCGTAGAAAAAATTAAATAAAAACTGTGCTAAAACAATCATTTTGTTTGTCACCTTATATCACAAAAAGTGCAACACCAAAAAGGCGTATGCCCCCCAAAATATTACCAGTCAAACCGTCACTTTATTCGGCAAAAAATAAGCCCCTACATAAAACAAAATGAGCCCCTACATAAAACAATCGGGCAAAAACTATGGCTCTCAGCATATGGAGACACTAAAACATGATTTTTTTGGTTTAAAAAATGCTGTTATTGTGTAAAACTTAAATAAATGAAAAAAAGTATACATATTAGGTATTGCCACATCCGTAACAACCTGCTGTATAAAAATATCACATGACCTACTGTATTGTGAAAATTAATGTGAACACAAGGATTTTTTTCATAAATATTGTTTATTCAAAATAAAACTATTCTTAGACATATGAACAAGGTTTAAATACTATTATTTAATATGAAATATGTCCTCTCTTTGCTGTAATCGTGGCTTGAACTCGGTATGGAGTAAACTAGATTTTTAGAATTATTCTTGATTGCCTCCTCTCAAAACCACACCTGAATTACTGCTTCCACCATCTTATTTTTCATCATACATCCATCTTTTGCAATTTGGCCTTGCAGATCACCCATAAATTCTCAATAGGATTAAGATCTGGCGAATTTCTAGGCCAGGCCAAAATGCTAATCTTCTTGTCCTTGAAATATTTCACCATAGTCTTAGAGGTATGGCATGGAGTCTTGTTGGAACATCGCATTGCCGTTGGCTTGAACTTTCTCCAGCTCCTGAGCCAAACATCGATCTAGCATTGCTTTATATTTTTTACTACTCATCATCCCTTCTACTGGAATAAGATTGCCAGGTCCCGAGTACGAAAAACAGCCCCAGAACATCTTCATAACTGGATGTTTGACAGATTGAACGGGCTGCAGTAAGTTTTTCATGCACCCTCTTACGAACTAATTTTGATAGCTGGCCCTGCACTAGAAAGTGTGTCTCGTCTGAGAACAGCACCTTCCTCCAGTCATTTCTGGTCCAATTAGCATATTTTCGGGCCCAATTCAGTCTCTTTTTCATCATAGGGGCAGTCAAGAGTTGTTTTTTCTGTGGCCTCATGGCTTTTCTTCCACCTTTCTTCCAGAAATTTATTATTTCAGAAATTAGAAATTATCAAAAATTATTGCAAAATATCAAAAACGCTCAAACATAATATAAAAATGATTATTAATTGTAAGTTTTTTTGGTGGTAAGTAATGGCAATCATAAGGTTAAATGATTTACCATCAAAACAACTGTCAGAATGGACATAGCAGTGTTGCCATAACTAAAATACTCATTATTTAGTCGTGTTCACATTAATTCGCACAATACTGCAACCCCCTCAGGTGAACACCGTAAAAAAAAAAAAAAACTGTGTCAAAAAAGCAATTTTTTGTCACTTTCTTTTATTTTTTATAATTTTATCTTTATTATTTTTACAAATTGTAATACAATATTCATCAGTCAGTTTAATTTGCTTTACATTATATAACAGCATATACACAATTATTCATTATTATCCTCCCACCCCTGCCCGCTGCTGTTCCCCCTCTGTAAGGAGAAGGGAAAAAAAATAAAAAATATTAGTTTCTCCCTCTTCCTCACCCATGGCTCCCCCCCGCCCCCTAATCGCGTCCCCCATTATGTCTATCCCCTCTACCCTGATCATTTTAGCCATTTCTGCCAGATTCCAACAAATCTAGCTTTTTTTTTTCCATAGATACCAGGTGGAATTTCTCTCTGGCAAGCAAGGCTCTAGCGCGGTTCTCCCATTCTCTGGACACAGCGTTCAGTGTGGTTTCTCTGGGCTGTTTGGTGGCTGGTGCCCTGGTTCCTGTGTGTTGCTCCAGGGGCTGATGGCAGTCTTAGAGAGACATCCTTGCTCTGACGCTGAATCTTCTTACTTCCCCTTGTCCATGTCTCAGTGGTTTTGTCACTTGTGTTGTGTGCTGGCTGCATCCCTGTGGTGTACTGGCTGTGTGCTGGTTGGGAATGCTTGCTGGAAGCGACCTTGTGTGAACTAGGTCTGAGGTGGACACAGCGTTCAGTGCGGTCTCTCTGAGCTGTATGGCTGCTTGCACTGACTCTGATCCTGTTTCTTTCCTGTACCCCCACGCCCTGTTTTCCCCTTTAGGTTGTAGTCTCCCTCTGTCTGGTGTTGTAAGGGTTAACTCCCTGACTGGGTGTGGTCACTTGGCTTATATCTTCTGTGGTTTCCTGGCTGGAGTCAGTTGTACTTCAGCTGTTGTTGGTGCTTGAGCTCTTCTCCAGTCCAGGGTGTTCCATCTGTCCAGTGAGGGCCACCCTTGTGGTCATCAATGTCATCGCGGTGTCTCCTTCCCTTCCTGTCTAGAGTTGAGCGGACACCTGGATGTTCAGGTTCGGCAGGTTCGGCCGAACTTGAAAAAGAAGTTCGGGTTCGGGACCCGAACTTGACCCGAACTTGACCCCATTGAAGTCAATGGGGACCCGAACTTTTGGGCACTAAAATGGCTCTAAAATAGTCCTGGAAAGGGCTAGAGGGCTGCAAAAGGCATCAAAATGTGCTTAAGAGCATGACAACTGTTCTGCAAACAAATGTGGATAGGGAAATGACTTATAATAACATAAAATACAGAAAAATTCAAAATAACAATCTGGATCTGGGAGTAGGAGGTTGAGGAGGCGGTGGATGGGTGGATGTGGCGGTGTAGGTTGACGTGGCGATGTAGGTGGAAGCGGCTGTGAAGGAGGAATAGGTAGCCAACACTGATTTGTGTTATTTTTATTTTTTTAAATTGGGGTATCCCCCAAAATATTGGGACAAATAACAAAATAAAACAAAAAATAAGTGCACTTGAGTACAAGAATGGATGGTTGAGGATGGTATAAATGTCTATTCTGCACAAGGTATGGACAAGTCCTGTGGGATCCATGCCTGGTTAATTTTAATAAACGTAAGCTTGTCCACATTGGCTGCGGACTGTGATAATGCTCTCTGCCGTGCTAAACACACGTTCACACTATATACTGACTGTAGGGCAGGTCAGCACCTCCAAGGCTGACAAAGCTTTTCCACATTTTGGCCATGCTAACCCTGCCTTCTCAGATGCTGGTGGTGCCCCAGCTGCGTTGGTGACCTCTTCCTCCTCCTCTGCCTTCACCTTGTGCTTCCACTGTGCCCCCGCTGTCAGGTGGGAATGCTATCATCAGCGTGCACTTGTAGTCGCGCATCTTCAGCAACAGATGTTTTCACTAAATTTAGTTCCCTGTCAGCAATGCAGAGCAGGGCTTCATTCACGGCAAAAGGGGGTTCATGTCACCAAGCAATACAACAGAGCATTTTGAGAGATTTAGGCCCCTGTCACCCAGGCACAGCAGGGGTTCATTCACGGCAAAAGGGGTTCATGTCACCCAGAAATACAACAGAGGATTTTGAGAGATTTAGGCCCCTGTCACCCAGGCACAGCAGGGGTTCATTCACGGCAAAAGGGGTATCATGTCACCCAGCAATAGAACAGAGGATTTTGAGAGATTTAGGCCCCTGTCAGCAATGCAGAGCAGGGGTTCATTCACGGCAAAAGGGGGTTCATGTCACCCAGCAATAGAACAGAGGATTTTGAGAGATTTAGTGTCACTGGTGGAGTTGCAGAAAGCTGGAACTTATAAATAAACATCCGACTGGCTTGATCACAAACTAAGGAGCATATGGGTGAGCCCTATAAACCCCTAGAGCTCTCCCTGACTGCTATGCCCATGCAAAAGTCTTTATGGTAGACTATTGCATGCCCACGTACCTAATACTGTGTGACACCTGAAAACCATATAATAGTGAGGGGACACAACCACCGGCTCCCTGCACTTAATACAGACGGAATCAGGGTCACCTAGAATCAAGCCAGCAAGGAAACACAAATAAAGGAAAAAGACTTATCTGAGGAATCAGCAGTAGCAGCCTCCAGCAGTGAACAACTCATCCAGGAAGTAGTATAAACCACAAAGTGAGGCAGTATGGGAGGGAATATAAAGGGAGACAATTAGTGTAAATAGGTGACAGCTGGGAGAAGTAAAGGAGATGACCAAGTGAAACCAAAACAAAGAACGTCATGCAAGAGGTAGAGAAGAACGTCTAACAGACCTTCTCACAGAACTGGCGGTGACAGTACCTCTCCCTCTATGGGTGGACTCCGGACACTCAGAGCCCACCTTCTCAGGATGAGACCTATGGAAAGTCCTGATGAGACGAGTGGCCTTAATGTCCGCCACTGGGACCCACATCCTCTCCTCAGGACCATAACCCTCCCAATGAACGAGGTACTGGAGAGAACCGCGGATAATACGGGAATCCACAATCCTAGAGACCTGAAATTCAAG
>NC_053396.1:74116044-74304050 GCF_905171765.1 Bufo bufo
GCGGCAAAAAGGCCCAAGACTGAGCGTTATCCCTGAGCAGCGAGATGATGATCCCCACCCTCTGCTCCTCATCACCAGAGGAATGGAGAAGTAGGCGAAAATGGAGTTTGCAAGCCTCTCTAAAGCGAACAAAATTCTCACTACCCCCGGAGAACGTATCCGGAAGCGAGATCTTAGGCTCGGAACAAACTCCATGAACGCCAGCAGAACAGGTCACCTGAAACTGAGACACAGTTTTACGGAGATATGCTACCTCCAGCGAAAGACTTTGCATGCGGTCAATTAAGGCTGAAACCGGATCCATGCTTAAGACGGTTATGGCGGTTTATAATGTCATGGGTAGTGTTGCAGAAAGCTGGAACTTATAAATAAACATCCGACTGGCTTGATCCCAAACTAAGGAGCATATGGGTGAGCCCTATAAAACCCCTAGAGCTCTCCCTGACTGTCTTTATGGTAGACGATTGCATGCCCACATACCTAATACTGTGTGGCACCTGAAAACCCTATAAAAGTGAGTGGATATGACCACTGGCTCCCGGCACTTAATACGGACGGAGTCAGGGTCACCTAGAATCAAGCCAGCAAGAAACACAAATAAAGGAAAAAGACTTATCTGAGGAATCAGCAGTAGCAGCCTCCAGCAGTGAACAACTCATCCAGGAAGTAGTATAAACTGCAAAGTGAGGCAGTATGGGAGGGTATATAAAGGGAGACAATTAGTGTAAATAGGTGACAGCTGGGAGAAGGAAAGGAGATGAAAAAGTGAAACCAAAACAAAGAACGTCATGCAAGAGGTAGAGAAGAACGTCTAACAGACCTTCTCACAGAACTGGCGGTGACATTTAGGCCCCTGTCAGCAATGCAGAGCAGGGGTTCATTCAAGGCAAAAGGGGGTTCATGTCACCCAGCAATACAACAGAGGATTTTGTGAGATTTAGGCCCCTGTCACCCAGGCACAGCAAGGGTTCATTCACGGCAAAAGGGGGTTCTTGTCACCCAGCAATAGAACAGAGGATTTTGAGAGATTTAGGGCCCTGTCAGCAATGCAGAGCAGGGGTTCATTCACGGCAAAAGGAGGATCATGTCACCCAGCAATACAACAGAGCATTTTGAGAGATTTAGGCCCCTATCACCAAGGCAGAGCAGGGGTTCATTCACGGCAAAAGGGGGTTCATGTCACCCAGCAATACAACAGAGGATTTGGAGAGATTTAGGCCCCTGTCACCCAGGCACAGCAGGGTTCATTCACAGCAAAAGGGGGTTCTTGTCACCCAGCAATACAACAGAGCATTTTGAGAGATTTAGGCCCCTATCACCCAGGCACAGCAGGGTTTCATTCACGGCAAAAGGGGGTTCATGTCACCCAGCAATACAGCAGAGCATTTTGAGAGATTTAGGGCCCTGTCACCCAGGCACAGCAGGGGTTCATTCACGGCAAAAGGGGGTTCTTGTCACCCAGCAATACAACAGAGCATTTTGAGAGATTTAGGCCCCTGTCACCCAGGAACAGCAAGGGTTCATTCACGGCAAAAGGGGGTTCATGTCACCCAGCAATACAACAGAGGATTTTGAGAGATTTAGGCCCCTGTCACCCAGGCACAGCAGGAGTTTGTATACGCCAAAAATGGTAAAATGTCACCCGACAATTGAAAATAAGAATTTTTTCAATTTAGGGCACTAAAATTGGCACTTTTTTTAATTAAAGGGAACCTGTCACCTGAAAAACGCATATTAAACCGACCACAGTACCTTACAGTATCCCCCAGTGTGTTGCTAATCATTTTTCTTGCCTCTTTGTGTTTCTTCATACCTGGTAAAAACAATGCAGCACGCCAGACCTGCAGGGTACAGCGACAGTGAGGTCACGGTATAGGCAATCGAGGGTTACTCACTTTTCTGAGGAGAACCCTGGGCAGGCATGCAACAGTGAAAGGAGAGGCAGACACTAGTTCCTCTGGGGCACACTCCGTAGATAGGGACCAGGCCTGATGTTGGGTGAGGTGCCCTGGATGTTGTAGGTGTTTTGAGTGCCTTAGGTAAGGTCCCTTTAAGGATCGTGACGCCAGTGCCTGTAACGGTGGCACACCGATTTGTAGGAGGATTAATAGAGTACGCAGTTAGTAAACCAAACGTTGCTTTACTTCAGGAAACAGTACAACTTTATACATACAGTTGCAGTAGATGATAATGCAGTCCTTTACAATACTAAATGCACAGCAGGTTTACTTCACAGCAGGTTTTCAATCTTGCAAGATACTTGGAGGGCAAACAGTTAATGCTTTGCAGTGCAATGCTGCTCTATCCCCACAGCTATTCTAGCTGGCTGGATCCCAAGGCCTGGATGCCTAAGTGCTGGCTTAAATCCTTGGTATAAAAATCCTTCCTCCAGTATTGGCACTTGCTTAAGGTTACAATACCTTCTTTTCCTAGCTGTCTTCACTGCTGGATTTGAAAGGTGGCTACAGGTTTCTCCCAGGAGGTGCTGTCCTACTACTGGGGTATCTCATCTGTGTTGGCTGGATGACTGGTCTCCAGGCAGGCTGTACTCTTCCTAGCCTCCTAGTGCAACTAGAAACCAGGACTATCTAGCTGCATGTCAGGAGGAGGCTCTCAGCATATCTCGGGCTGGTGCCTTCTCACTTCTGTCTCCACAGACTCCTGACTATGACCTAACACCTCCCTGCCTGGGCCTGAACATTTATACTAGGGGCTCCCTATCTCCCTCTAGTGTCTAGGATGCCTAACTATACCCTATTAGGCCTGCTATGCATAACAGGGGAAACATTGCATGTAAAAACACATTGAAAATACATTAAAGTACATAGTTAAATATAATATTACTGTCCCTTGTGAGCAGGAGTAACACGTCACCCAATTGACCCTTGTGAAGTGCCCACGCCTACCTAGTGGGACACTACAACAAGACTGAAGCCGGCGCTACAGCAGCACTTTACTGCGCATGCGGGCTCAGAGTACGGTCCCGGAACTGAGATGCAGCGTGTCAATCAAGGCGGCGGGAGGCGGGGAGAGCAGGATTGGAGACGACTAGGCCGCTGCCCCCTTGACTTCAAGCTTGACTCGGAGACAGCGCCAACCGACATTAAAACATCGTTTTTAACAAGTATGAAGAAACACAAAGAGGCAAGAAAAACATGATTAGCAACACACTGGTGGATACTGTAAGGTACTGTGGTCGGTTTAATATGCGTTTTTCAGGTGACAGGTTCCCTTTAAAATGGCTCTAAAATAGTCCTTGAAAAGGCTAGAGGGATGTAAAAGGCAGTAAAATGTGCTTAAGAGCATGGCAACTGCTCTGCAAACAAATGTGGATAGGGAAATAACTTAAAATGAAATAAAATAACTAAAAATTACAAATTATTAACCTGCAACTCAGAGAAGGAGGTGGATATGGAGTCGGAGGTTGAGGAGGCGGTGAATGTGGTGTTGTAGGTGGATGCAGCAATGGAGGAGGAGGAGGTAGCCGACAATGTTTTTTTTAAATTTTTTTTATTGGGGTAGGGTGGCCACCCAGTAGTCAGCACACGTTAAAATGTGGGCAACTCTGCAGTAGTTGCGTAGGCACTGCAGCATGTAGTTGCTCATGTGTGCCAGGCTGCCCAGAGGTAAGGACAAGCTGTCCTCTGTGGGAGGCGTATCGTCTGCATCCTCAGTATCCCCCCAGCCACGCACCAGTGATGGGCCCGAGCTGCGTTGGATGCCACCCCGCTGTGAACATGCTTTATCCCCATCCTTCTCCTCTTCCTCCTCCTTATCCTCCTCCTCCTTATCCTCCTCGTCCTACAGTAGTGGGCCCTGGCTGGCCAAATTTGTACCTGGCCTCTGCTGTTGCAAAAATCCTCTTTCTGAGCCACTTCTAAAAGACTGGCCTGAAAGTGTTAGAGATGACCCCTCTTCCTCCTCCTCGTCCTGGGCCACATCCTCTTCCATCATCGCCCTAAGTGTTTTCTCAAGGAGACATAGAAGTGGTATTGTAACGCTGATAACGGCGTCATCGCCACTGGCCATGTTGGTGGAGTACTCAAAACAGCGCAACAGGGCACACAGGTCTCGCATGGAGGCCCAGTCATTGGTGGTGAAGTGGTGCTGTTCCGCAGTGCGACCCACCCGTGCGTGCTGCAGCTGAAACTCCACTATGGCCTGCTGCTGCTCGCACAGTCTCTCCAGCATGTGCAAGGTGGAATTCCACTAGGTGGGCACGTCGCATATGAGGCGGTGAGCGGGAAGGCCGAAGTTACGCTGTAGCGCAGACAGCCGAGCGGCGGCAGGATGAGAACGCCGGAAGCGCGCACAGACGGCCCGCACTTTATGCAGCAGCTCTGACATGTCAGGGTAGTTGTGAATGAATTTCTGCACCACCAAATTCAGCACATGCGCCAGGCAAGGGATGTGTGTCAAAGCGGCTAGTCCCAGAGCTGCAACGAGATTTCGCCCATTATCGCACACCACCAGTCCGGGCTTGAGGCTCACTGGCAGCAACCACTCGTCGGTTTGTTGTTCTATACCCCGCCACAACTCCTGCGCGGTGTGGGGCCTGTCCCCCAAACACATCAGTTTCAGAACGGCCTGCTGACGTTTACCCCTGGCTGTGCTGAAGATGGTGGTGAAGGTCTGTCGCCAAACAGCTCTCCACCTGGGGCCCAGCCGCCACTACATTTAGCCAGTGTGCAGTTAGGGAGATATAGCGTCTCTAGACGTGCTTACTGGTCCACGTATCTGTGGTTAGGTGGACCTTGCCACAGATGGCATTGCGCAGTGCACACCTGATTTTATCCGATACTTGGTTGTGCAGGGAGGGCACGGCTCTCCTGAAGAAGTAGTAGCGGCTGGGAACGACGTACTGTGGGACAGCAAGCGACATGAGCTGTTTGAAGCTGTCCGTCTCCACCAGCCTGAATGACAGCATTTCAAAGGCCAGCAGTTTTGAAATGCTGGCATTCAGGGCCAGGGATCGAGGGTGGTTAGGTGGGAATTTACGCTTTCTCTCAAAGGTTTGTTAGATGGAGAGCTGAACGCTTCCGTGTGACATGGTGGAGATGCTTGGTGACGGAGGTGGTGTTGTTGGTGGCACATCCTCTGTTTGCTGGGCGGCAGGTACCAACGTTCCTCCAGAGGCGGAGGAAGAGGCCGAGGCAGCAGCAGAAGAGGGAGCAGGAGGGGCCTGAGTCCTTTCTTGGTTTTGAAGGTGCTTACTCCACTGCAGCCAGTGTCTCGCATGTAGATGCCTGGTCATGCAGGTTGTGATAAGGTTCAGAACGTTAATGCCTCGCTTCAGGCTCTGATGGCACAGCGTGCAAACCACTCGGGTCTTGTCATCAGCACATTGTGTGAAGAAGTGCCATGCCAGGGAACTCCTTGAAGCTGCCTTTGGTGTGCTCGGTCCCTGTTGACGGTGGCCAGTAGCAGGCAAACTGTTTTGGCAACGGCTGCTCTGCTTTTGCTACACTGTTGACTCGGCCTCACCACTGCCTCTTCCTCCGAACTGTGAAAGTCAGTGGCACGACCTTCATTCCATGTGGGGTCTAGGACCTCATCGTCCCCTGCATCGTCTTCCACCCAGTCTTCCTCCCTGACCTCCTTTTCGGTCTGCACACTGCAGAAAGACGCAGCAGTTGGCACCTGTGTTTCGTCATCATCAGAGACGTGCTGAGGTGGTATTCCCATGTCCTCATCAGGAAACATAAGTGGTTGTGCGTCAGTGCATTCTATGTCTTCCACACCTGGGGAAGGGCTAGGTGGATGCCCTTGGGAAAACCCTGCCAGCAGAGTCTTCAAACAGCATAAGAGACTGCTGCATGACTTGAGGCTCAGACAGGTTCCCCGATATGCACGGGGGTAATGTGACAGAATGATGGGCATGGGTTTCAGGGGCCACCTGTGCGCTTTCTGCAAAAGACTGGGTGGGAGATAATGTGAACATGCTGGATCCACTGTCGGACACCCAATTGACTAGCGCCTGTACTTGCTCAGGCCTTACCATCCTTAGAACGGCATTAGGCCCGACCAAATATCGCTGTAGATTCTGGCGGCTACTGGGACCTGAGGTAGTAGGTTAAGTAGGACGTGTAGCTGTGGCAGAACGGCCACGTCCTCTCCCTGCACCAGAGGCTCCACCAACACCACCACCACGACCGCGTCCCTTATTAGATGTTTGCCTCATAGTTAGCGTTCACAAAGCAAAGAAAAAAGTGGTTAAGTATGTTAAAAATAATTAACCGCCAATATAAACCCTGATGTAGGGTATTGCACTCTATTATTATTATTTTAACTCTATATGACAGCGGACAGTCACTGATGCTTGTCTAATCCTAGATGTGCAGTATATCAAAGGCTTTTATCACCCCAGTATGCCAAAGCCGTATTTCTGGCCTAAATGTGAAAGTCACTTATGCACGTCTATTCCTAGATGTGCAGTATATCAGAGGCTTTTTTCACCCCAGTATGCCAAAGCCGTATTTATTGCCTAAATGTGACAGTCACTTATGCTTGTCTAATCCGAGATGTGCAGTATATTAGAGGGTTTTATCACCCTAACCAAAAAGCTGTATTTCTATCCTAAATGTGACAGTCACTTAAGCACGTGTAATCCCAGATGTGCAGTATATTAGAGGGTTTTTTCACCCTAACCAAAAAGCTGTATTTCTGTCCTAAATGTGACAGTCACTTATGATTGTCTAATCCCAGATGTGCAGTATATTAGAGGGTTTTTTCACCCTAACCAAAAAGCAGTATTTCTGTCCTAAATGTGACAGTCACTTATGCATGTGTAATCCCAGATGTGCAGTATATCAGAGGCTTTTGTCACCCCAGTATGCCAAAGCCGTATTTATGGCCTAAATGTGATAGTCACTTATGCTTGTCTAATCCCAGATGTGCAGTATATTAGAGGGTTTTTTAACCCTAACCAAAAAGCTGTATTTCTGTCCTAAATGTGACAGTCACTTATGCTTGTCTAATCCCAAATGTGCAGTATATTAGAGGGTTTTCTCACCCCAGTATGCAAAAGCTGTATTTCTGGACTTGCAGATAGCCTATGCTGGTGCACCATCGTTGCATAAAATGGCTTCCAATCATGTATTGATATTGACTAACTGAAGAAAAAAAGTTCATTTTTAGCAGTAGTTGGCTCAGGGCAGGCCTAAAAAAAATGTGCACTGCACCCACAAAACACTTTTTCTGTAAATCGCTGAGTACATAAACCAGTTCTTGAGAAGATTTCTCCCTGATCTCTCCCTCACAACAGCTGCAGCCTCTCTCTACACTAATCCGAGCAGAGTGACGGGCGGCGCTACGTGACTCCAGCTTAACCCCTTAAGGACACATGACGTACCGGTACGGCATGTTTCCCGAGTCCTTAAGGACACATGACGTACCGGTACGTCATGTGTTGTTCCGATCACCGCCGTCCGGCGGGATGTGATTGTAACAAGGTGCCTGCTCAAATCATTGAGCAGGCACCTAGGCTAAATGCGCTGTGCTTTCTGCAGTTTTTGATCCCCGCGGTCGATCAGAAACTTTAATATGCCGAAAATATAGATTTTTCACCTCCCCTGCACCCCTGAATAATTTTATGCCGGCGGGTGGTGCAGGGGGGGGGTTGCAGGCGGTGCGGGAGGCGGGCGGTGCGGCTGGAGAGATTGTGATCCCCCGCCCGCCTCCTCTTGAATATTAATTGGCGTCCAGTGGGTATACCAGAGTGTCAAATTGCTGACACTCTGGTATAAACGGCTGACATCTGTGCTGTGATGTCAGCCGTTTAACCCTTTCCATACCGTGGTCAGTAGGGACCGCTGTATGAAAAAGGTTAACAGTCAGGGAGCTCCCTCTCCCATCGGGGGGCTGCTGTGCCTTTGCAGCCCCCAGACAGGATGGGGTCACAGAGGGAGCACCCATCCTTCCCCTTCCCCGTCTGCTCAGTTGTGGCCATAACTGAGCAGACGAGGAAGGTTCCCATGGCAACAGGACGTCTTCTCAGGCATCCTGCTGTCCATGGTGTTGAACAGATCTGTGCTAAAGGGACAGATCTGTTCAGACAAAGTGTAAGTAAAATACAGACATCAGACTCACTGGATCTTCAAGAACCAAGTGGGTCTGGGTCACAAAAAAATGTAAAAAAAAGTGAACAAAGTAAAAAAAACACATTTATCACTGAATAAAAATTAAAAAAATAAAATACACTACACATATTAGGTATCGCTGCGTCCATAACGACCTGATCTATAAAACTGTCATGTTACTTTCCACGCATGGTGAACGCCATAAAAATCAAAAAATTTAAACTATGAGGAAATTGAAATTTTGCCCACCTTACTTCCCAAAAAAGGTAATAAATCTGATCAAAAAAGTCGCATGTACGTCAAAATAGTACCAATCAAACCGTCATCTCATCCCGCAAAAATCATACCCTACCCAAGATAATCGCCCAAAAACTGAAAAAACTATGGCTCTTAGACTATGGAAACACTAAAACATGATTTTTTTTGTTTCAAAAATGAAATCATTGTGTAAAACTTACATTAATAAAAAAAAAGTATACATATTAGGTATCGCCCCATCTGTATCGACCGCCTCTATAAAAATATCACATGACCTAACCCCTCAGATGACCACCGTAAAAAAATAAAAATAAAAACGGTGTAAAAAAAGCCATTTTTTGTCATCTTACGTCACAAAAAGTGTAATAGCAAGCGATCAAAAAGTCATATGCACCCCAAAATAGCGCCAATCAAACCATCATCTCATCCCACAAAAAAATGAGACCCTACCTACGATAATCGCCCAAAAAATGAAAAAAAAAATATGGCTCTCAGACTATGGAGACACTAAAACATGTTTTTTTTTTTTTTTAAATCATTGTGTAAAACTTACATAAACAAAAAAAGGTATACATATTAGGTATCACTGCGTCCGTGACAACCTGCTCTATAAAAATACCACAAGATCTAACCTGTCAGATGAATGTTGTAAATAACAAAATAAAAACGGTGCCAAAAAAGCTATTTCTTGTTACCTTGCCTCACAAAAAGGGTAATATAGAGCAACCAAAAATCATATCTAAACTAGTACCAACAATACTGCCACCCTATCCTGTAGTTTCTAAAATGGGGTCACTTTTTTGGAGTTTCTACTCTAGGGGTGCACCAGTCCAGCAAAATCTGCCTTCCAAAAACCGTATGGCATTCCTTTCCTTCCGCGCCCTGCCGTGTGCCCGTACAGCAGTTTACGACCACATATGGGGTGTTTCTGTAAACTACAGAATCAGAGCCATAAATATTGAGTTTGGTTTGGCTGTTAACCCTTGCTTTGTAACTGGAAAAAAAATATTAAAATGGAAGATCTGCCAAAAAAGTGAAATTTTGAAATTGTATCTCTATTTTCCATTAAATCTTGTGCAACACCTAAAGGGTTAACAAAGTTTGTAAAATCTGTTTTGAATACCTTGAGGGGTGTAGTTTCTTATATGGGGTCACTTTTATGGAGTTTCTACTCTAGGGGTGCATCAGAGGGACTTCAAATGGGACATGGTGTAAATAAACCAGTCCAGCAAAATCTGCCTTCCAAAAACCATACGGAGCACCTTTCCCTCTATGCCCTACTGTGTGCCAGTACAGTTTACGGCCACATATGGGGTGTTTTTGCAAACTACAGAATCGAGGCAATAAATATAGCATTTTGTTTGGCTGTTAACCCTTGCTTTGTTACTGGAAAAAATTTATTAAAATGGAAAATTTGCCAAAAATTCTGAAATTTTATCACCATTTGCCATTAACTCTTGTGGAACACATAAAGGGTTAACGACGTTTGTAAAATCAGTTTTGAATACCTTGAGGGGTGTAGTTTCTAGTTAATTTTTGGGTGGTTTCTATTATGCAAGCCTCACAAAGTGACTTCAGACCTGAACTGGTCCCTAAAAAGTGGGTTTTTGAAAATTTCAGAAAATTTTCAAGATTTGCTTCTAAACTTCTAAGCCTTGTAACATCCCCCAAAAATAAAATATCATTCCCAAATTGATCCAAACATGAAGTAGACATATGGGGAATGTAAAGTAATAACTATTTTTGTAGGTATTACTATGTATTATAGAAGTAGAGAAATTGAAACTTGGAAATTTGCAATTTTTAATTTTTTTTTGGTAAATTTGGTATTTTTTTTATATATAAAAATGAATTTTTTTTACTTCATTTTACCAGTGTCATGAAGTACAATATGTGACGAAAAAACTATCTCAGAATGGCCTGGATAAGTCAAAGTGTTTTAAAGTTATCACCACTTAAAGTGACACTGGTCAGATTTGCAAAAAATGGCCTGGTCCTTAAGGTGAAATAAGGCTGTGTCCTGAAGGGGTTAAATAGAGGCTGGTCACATGCTGAAGTTGGCCAATCACAGCCATGCCAATAGTAGGCATGGCTGTGATGGCCTTTTTGGGAAAGTAGTATGACGCTTGTTGATTGGCTTTCAAAAAGAGGCATAAAAATCACCGAACCCGAACTTTTACGTAAATGTTCGGGTCCGGGTGCCGAAAACCCTAAAGTTCTGTACGAACCCAAACTTTACAGTTCGGGTTCGCTCAACTCTATTCCTGTCCCTATTTGTATGGAGTGGGTTATGTTCAGGGTGTTTGTATGTCTAGTTTGGTGTCATGTTTGCTAGACATTCCTCTGTCTCATGTTTATTGCAGCTATGAGTGTCCTGGGTTCCTGTGTGGTTTGTGGTGTGTGCTCTGTCCTTTAATGTTGGTGTGGACAGCAGCACTTGTGCACGGATTCGAGTCAGTGTGTCTGTGGCAGGTAAGTGTGTTATTGGTTTCGCTTACCTGCCATCTCCTTTAGCTGTATGTGTTCCCCTCTCCTTGCAGCCTGGCCTCAGATAGAGACTCCTGTTCCTCCATGACTGGGATGAACAGGTCGTCTCTTCCCTGCTCCTTGAGGGATTACCAGGGTGACTTAGGGTCTCTAAGAATCCTAAATATGAGTCGTCCTACCATCGGGGTCCGCTCATACGGTGAGGAGTAGGGAGAGGATTAGGGACGCTGTAGGAGGTGACCTGCTCCCTTATTACTCCTTTTGGCCAGGCTGATCCCCTTTTACCCTTTGACACCGCACGGTGGGGGGTTTCCCCACTCCCCACCGTGACACTATGGGAGCCCACAAACAGCATAATGTCATCTGCATATAGAGCGATTTTTTCTTCTTGAGATCCATACCTAAAACCCTCAATTTCTTTATCTTGCCTGATCAAATCCGCCAAGGGTTCCATAGCTATAGCAAATAGCAGGGGGTAGAGGGGGCAACCCTGTCTAACCCCCCTGCCGATGGGTAAGTTGTCAGAGTATTCTCCATTCAAAATCAACCTTGACGATATTTCAGTATATAGTAGCTTGACCCAAGAGAAGAAAATATCGCCAAATCCCATTTTCTTCAAGGTTGCCATTAAAAAGGGCAATTTTATAGTATCAAAAGCATTTGAAGCGTCTATAGTTAGAATCATTCTGTCGCCATTATCTGTGGGCTCCACTTGGATATTCACAAAATCCCTCATAATTAGAGTTGAGCGAAAACCTGGATGTTCGGGTTCGAGAAGTTCGGC
Source organism: Bufo bufo (assembly GCF_905171765.1). Taxonomy (NCBI): domain Eukaryota; kingdom Metazoa; phylum Chordata; class Amphibia; order Anura; family Bufonidae; genus Bufo; species Bufo bufo. Next base: position 74,127,652 of record NC_053396.1, read on the forward strand.
CGAACTTCCCGGAAATGTTCGGGTTCGGGATCCGAACTCGACCCGAACTTCGCCCCGAACCCCATTGAAGTCAATGGGGACCCGAACTTTTCGGCACTAAAAAGGCTGTAAAATAGCCCAGCAAAGGGCTAGAGGGCTGCAAAAGGCAGCAAAATGTAGGTAAATCCCCTGCAAACAAATGTGGATAGGGAAATGAATTTAAATAAAAATAAAATAAATTAAAATTTACCAATATCAATTGGAGAGAGGTCTCATGGCAGAGAATCAGGCTTCATGTCATAGCAGAGAATCAGGCTTCACGTCACCCAAAACTGGAACAGGCCATTGTCAGATATTTAGGCCCCAGCACCCAGACAGAGGAGAGAGGTCCCATAGCAGAGAATCAGGCTTCATGTCACCCACCACTGGAACAGGCCATTGTCAGATATTTTTAGGCCCCGGCACTAGGGATGAGCGAACCCGAACTGTATAGTTCGGGTTCGTACCGAATTTTGGGGTGTCCGTGACACAGACCCGACCCCGAACATTTTCGTAAAAGTCCGTGTTCGGTGTTCGGCGCTTTCTTGGCGCTTTTTGAAAGGCTGCAAAGCAGCCAATCAACAAGCGTCATACTACTTGCCCCAAGAGGCCATCACAGCCTTGCCTACTATTGGCATGGCTGTGATTGGCCAGTGCAGCATGTGACCCAGCCTCTATATAAGCTTGGGTCACGTTGCGCTGCACGTCACTTTTTTTCTGGGGTGATCGGCGGCCATTTTGTGACTTGTGGTGCGCCAGCACAAGCTATCACCAAGTGTATTTAACCATCAATAGTGTGGTTATTTTGTGCTATATCCTACATCAGCTGCAGGCTGAGCCTGTGTCACCGAAGTGCATTTAACCATCAACAGTCTGGTTATTTTTTGGCCATATACTACATCAGCTGCAGGCTGAGCCTGTGTCACCGAAGTGCATTTAACCATCAACAGTCTGATTATTTTTTGGCCATATACTACATCTGGTGCAGGCTGAGCCTGTGTCACCCAAGTGCATTTAACCATCAACAGTCTGGTTATTTTTTGGCCATATACTACATCAGGGGCAAGTTGAGCCTGTCACCCAGCGCCTAAAAAATAGACCTGACATTTCTATTCAACCAAATCTGTACTGTTTTAGCTGGTCAAGTTATTTGGAGTGACCGTAAAAGCACACTTTTTTTTCTGGGTTGAAAAACTATTCCCAAATTTGCCATTCTCCAAATAACTAGTTTCTGGTATTTGAGGCCTACTTGAAATCTATCCCAAAAAGGATATCTTACATTGAAGGTATTGATAGTGTCATTCAGAAAAACCTAAGACACATGCTACCGTGCAGATAGAAGTCTGATTCTGAGATTAAACCTTAACCTGTCACACAGTGCAAAAAAAAACAGGTCTCACATTTCTATTCAAGCAAATCTGTACTGTTTTAGCTGCTCAAGTTATTTGTAGTGACCGTAAAAGCACACTTTTTTTTCTGGGTTGAAAAACTATTCCCAAATTTGCCATTCTCAAAATAACTAGTTTCTGGTATTTGAGGCCTACTTGAAATCTATCCCAAAAAGGATATCTTACATTGAAGGTATTGATAGTGTCATTCAGAAAAACCTAAGACACACGCTACCGTGCAGATAGAAGTCTGATTCTGAGATTAAACCTTAACCTGTCACACAGTGCAAAAAAAAAACAGGTCTCACATTTCTATTCAAGCAAATCTGTACTGTTTTAGCTGGTCAAGTTATTTGTAGTGACCGTAAAAGCACACTTTTTTTTCTGGATTGAAAAACTATTCCCAAATTTGCCATTCTCCAAATAACTAGTTTCTGGTATTTGAGGCCTACTTGAAATCTATCCCAAAAAGGATATCTTACATTGAAGGTATTGATAGTGTCATTCAGAAAAACCTAAGACACACGCTACCGTGCAGATAGAAGTCTGATTCTGAGATTAAACCTTAACCTGTCACACAGTGCAAAAAAAACAGGTCTCACATTTCTATTCAAGCAAATCTGTACTGTTTTAGCTGGTCAAGTTATTTGTAGCGACCGTAAAAGCACACTTTTTTTTCTGGGTTGAAAAACTATTCCCAAATTTGCCATTCTCAAAATAACTAGTTTCTGGTATTAGAGGCCTACTTGAAATCTATCCCAAAAAGGATATCTTACATTGAAGGTATTGATAGTGTCATTCAGAAAAACCTAAGACACACGCTACCGTGCAGATAGAAGTCTGATTCTGAGATTAAACCTTAACCTGTCACACAGTGCAAAAAAAAACAGGTCTCACATTTCTATTCAAGCAAATCTGTACTGTTTTAGCTGCTCAAGTTATTTGTAGTGACCGTAAAAGCACACTTTTTTTTCTGGGTTGAAAAACTATTCCCAAATTTGCCATTCTCCAAATAACTAGTTTCTGGTATTTCAGGCCTACTTGAAATCTATCCCAAAAAGGATATCTTACATTGAAGGTATTGATAGTGTCATTCAGAAAAACCTAAGACACACGCTACCGTGTATATAGAAGTCTGATTCTGAGATTAAACCTTAACCTGTCACACAGTGCAAAAAAAACAGGTCTCACATTTCTATTCAAGCAAATCTGTACTGTTTTAGCTGCTCAAGTTATTTGTAGTGACCGTAAAAACACACTTTTTTTTCTGGGTTGAAAAACTATTCCCAAATTTGCCATTCTCAAAATTGTGGTGAACGGGAACAATGAGGAAAACATCTAATAAGGGACGCGGACGTGGACATGGTCGTGGTGGTTTTAGTGGACCCTCTGGTGCTGGGAGAGGACGTGGCCGTTCTGCCACAGCCACACGTCCTAGTGTACCAACTACCTCAGGTCCCAGTAGCAGCCAGAATTTACAGGGATATTTGGTGGGGCCCAATGCCGTTCTAAGGATGGTAAGGCCTGAGCAGGTACAGGCATTAGTCAATTGGGTGGCCGACAGTGCATCCAGCACGTTCACATTATCTCCCACCCAGTCTTCTGCAGAAAGCGCACAGATGGCGCATGAAAACCAAGCCCATCAGTCTGTCACATCACCCCCATGCATATCAGGGAAACTGTCTGAGCCTCAAGTTATGCAGCAGTCTCTTAAGCTGTTTGAAGACTCTGCTGCCAGGGTTTCCCAAGGGCATCCAACTAGCTCTTCACCAGGGGTGGAAGAGATAGAATGCACTAACGCACAACCACTTATGTTTCCTGATGATGAGGACATGGGAATACCACCTCAGCAAGTCTCTGATGATGACGAAACACAGGTGCCAACTGCTGCGTCTTTCTGCAGTGTGCAGACTGAACAGGAGGTCAGGGGTCAAGACTGGGTGGAAGACGATGCAGGGGATGATGAGGTCCTAGACCCCACATGGAATGAAGGTCGTGCCACTGACTTTCACAGTTCGGAGGAAGAGGCAGTGGTGAGACCGAGCCAACAGCGTAGCAAAAGAGGGAGCAGTAGGCAAAATCAGAACACCCGCCGCCAAGAGACTCCGCCTGCTACTGACCGCCGCCATCTGGGACCGAGCACCCCAAAGGCAGCTTCAAGGAGTTCCCTGGCATGGCACTTCTTCAAACAATGTGCTGACGACAAGACCCGAGTGGTTTGCACGCTGTGCCATCAGAGCCTGAAGCGAGGCATTAACGTTCTGAACCTTAGCACAACCTGCATGACCAGGCACCTGCATGCAAAGCATGAACTGCAGTGGAGTAAACACCTTAAAAACAAGGAAGTCACTCAGGCACCCCCTGCTGCCTCTTCTGCTGCTGCCGCCTCGGCCTCTTCTGCTGCTGCCGCCGCCTCGGCCTCTTCTGCTGCTGCTGCCGCCGCCTCGGCCTCTTCCTCTGCCTCTGGAGGAACGTTGGCACCTGCCGCCCAGCAAACATGGGATGTACCACCAACACCACCACCTGCGTCACCAAGCATCTCAACCATGTCACACGGCAGCGTTCAGCTCTCCATCTCACAAACATTTGAGAGAAAGCGTAAATTCCCACCTAGCCACCCTCGATCCCTGGCCCTGAATGCCAGCATTTCTAAACTACTGGCCTATGAAATGCTGTAATTTAGGCTGGTGGACACACACAGCTTCAAACAGCTCATGTCACTTGCTGTCCCACAGTATGTTGTTCCCAGCCGCCACTACTTCTCCAAGAGAGCCGTGCCTTCCCTGCACAAACAAGTGTCCGATAAAATCAAGTGTGCACTGTGCAACGCCATCTGTGGCAAGGTCCACCTAACCACAGATACGTGGACCAGTAAGCACGGCCAGGGACGATATATCTCCCTAACTGCACACTGGGTAAATGTAGTGGCGGCTGGGCCCCAGGCGGAGAGCTGTTTGGCGCACGTCCTTCCGCCGCCAAGGATCGCAGGGCAACATTCTTTGCCTCCTGTCTCCTCCTCCACCTACTCAGCTTCCTCCTCCTCTTCTTCCACCTGCTCATCCAGTCAGCCACACACCTTCACCACCAACTTCAGCACAGCACGGGGTAAACGTCAGCAGGCCATTCTGAAACTCATATGTTTGGGGGACAGGCCCCACACCGCACAGGAGTTGTGGCGGGGTATAGAACAACAGACCGACGAGTGGTTGCTGCCGGTGAGCCTCAAGCCCGGCCTGGTGGTGTGCGATAATGGGCAAATCTCATTGCAGCTCTGGGACTAGCCGGTTTGACGCACATCCCTAGCCTGGCACATGTGCTGAATTTGGTGGTGCAGAAGTTCATTCGCAACTACCCCGACATGTCAGAGCTGCTGCATAAAGTGCGGGCCGTCTGTTGGCGCTTCCGGCGTTCACACCCTGCCGCTGCTCGCCTGTCTGCGCTACAGCATAACTTCCGCCTTCCCGCTCACCGCCTCATATGCGACGTACCCCCCAGGTGGAACTCCACCTTGCATATGCTGGACAGACTGTGCGAGCAGCAGCAGGCCATAGTGGAGTTTCAGCTGCAGCACGCACGGGTCAGTCGCACTGTGGATCAGACACACTTTACCACCAATGACTGGGCCTCCATGCGAGACCTGTGTGCCCTGTTGCGCTGTTTCGAGTACTCCACCAACATGGCCAGCGGCCAGCGTTACAATACCACTTCTATGTCTCCTTGAGAAAAAACTTAGGGCGATGATGGAAGAGGAGGTGGCCCAGGAGGAAGAGGAGGAAGAGGGGTCATTTTTAGCACTTTCAGGCCAGTCTATTCGAAGTGACTCAGAGGGAGGTTTTTTGCAACACCAGAGGCCAGGTACAAATGTGGCCAGACAGGGCCCACTACTGGAGGACGAGGAGGACGAGGATGAGGAGGAGGTGGAGGAGGATGAGGATGAAGCATGTTCACAGCGGGGTGGCACCCAAAGCAGCTCGGGCCCATCACTGGTGCGTGGCTGGGGGGAAACACAGGACGATGACGATACGCCTCCCACAGAGGACAGCTTGTCCTTAACTCTGGGCAGCCTGGCACACATGAGCGACTACATGCTGCAGTGCCTGCGCAACGACAGCAGAGTTGCCCACATTTTAACGTGTGCAGACTACTGGGTTGCCACCCTGCTGGATCCCCGGTACAAAGACAATGTGCCCACCTTACTTCCTATACTGGAGCGTAATAGGAAGATGCGCGAGTACAAGCGCACGTTGGTAGATGCGCTACTGAGAGCATTCCCAAATGTCACAGGGGAACCAGTGGAAGCCCAAGGCGAAGGCAGAGGAGGAGCAAGAGATCGCCAACGCAGATGTGTCACGCCCAGCTCCTCTGAGGGCAGGGTTAGCATGGCAGAGATGTGGAAAAGTTTTGTCACCACGCCACAGCTAACTGCACCACCACCTGATAAGGAACGTGTTAGCAGGAGGCAACATTTCACTAATATGGTGAAACAGTACCTGTGCACACCCCTCCACGTACTGACTGATGGTTCGGCCCCATTCAACTTCTGGGTCTCCAAATTGTCCACGTGGCCAGAGCTAGCCTTTTATGCCTTGGAGGTGCTGGCCTGCCCGGCGGCCAGCGTTTTGTCTGAACGTGTATTCAGCACGGCAGGGGGCGTCATTACAGACAAACGCAGCCGCCTGTCTACAGCCAATGTGGACAAGCTGACTTTCATAAAAATGAACCAGGCATGGATCCCACAGGACCTGTCCATCCCTTTTGCAGATTAGATATTAACTACCTCCCCTTAACAATATATTATTCTACTCCAGGGCACTTCCTCATTCAATACTATTTTTAATTTCATTTTACCATTATATTGCGGGGCAACCCAAAGTTGAATGAACCTCTCCTCTGTCTGGGTGCCGGGGCCTATATGTGTGACAGTGGCCTGTTCCAGTGGTGGGTGACGTGAAGCCTAATTCTCTGCTATGACATGAAGACTGATTCTGCGCTGACATAAGGCCAGATTCTCTGTTACGGGACCTCTCTCCTCTGCCTGGGTGCCTGGGCCTAAATGTGCGACAGTGGCCTGTTCCAGTGGTGGGTGACGTGATGCCTGATTCTCTGCTATGACATGAAGACAGATTCTGTGCTGACATAAGGCCAGATTCTCTGTTACAGGACCTCTCTCCTCTGTCTGGGTGCCGGGGCCTAAATGTGTGACAGTGGCCTGTTCCAGTGGTGGGTGACGTGAAGCCTGATTCTCTGCTATGACATGAAGACTGATTCTGCGCTGACATAAGGCCAGATTCTCTGTTACGGGACCTCTCTCCTCTGCCTGGGTGCCTGGGCCTAAATGTGTGACAGTGGCCTGTTCCAATGGTGGGTGACGTGAAGCCTGATTCTCTGCTATGACATAAAGACAGATTCTGTGCTGACATAAGGCCAGATTCTCTGTTACAGGACCTCTCTCCTCTGTCTGGGTGCCGGGGCCTAAATGTGTGACAGTGGCCTGTTCCAGTGGTGGGTGACGTGAAGCCTGATTCTCTGCTATGACATGAAGACAGATTCTGCGCTGACATAAGGCCAGATTCTCTGTTACGGGACCTCTCTCCTCTGCCTGGGTGCCTGGGCCTAAATGTGTGACAGTGGCCTGTTCCAGTGGTGGGTGACGTGATGCCTGATTCTCTGCTATGACATGAAGACAGATTCTGTGCTGACATCAGGCCAGATTCTCTGTTACAGGACCTCTCTCCTCTGTCTGGGTGCCGGGGCCTAAATGTGTGACAGTGGCCTGTTCCAGTGGTGGGTGACATGAAGCCTGATTCTCTGCTATGACATGAAGACTGATTCTGCGCTGACATAAGGCCAGATTCTCTGTTACGGGACCTCTCTCCTCTGCCTGGGTGCCTGGGCCTAAATGTGTGACAGTGGCCTGTTCCAGTGGTGGGTGACGTGATGCCTGATTCTCTGCTATGACATGAAGACAGATTCTGTGCTGACATAAGGCCAGATTCTCTGTTACAGGACCTCTCTCCTCTGTCTGGGTGCCGGGGCCTAAATGTGTGACAGTGGCCTGTTCCAGTGGTGGGTGACGTGAAGCCTGATTCTCTGCTATGACATGAAGACTGATTCTGCGCTGACATAAGGCCAGATTCTCTGTTACGGGACCTCTCTCCTCTGCCTGGGTGCCTGGGCCTAAATGTGTGACAGTGGCCTGTTCCAGTGGTGGGTGACGTGAAGCCTGTTTCTCTGCTATGACATGAAGACTGATTCTGCGCTGACATAAGGCCAGATTCTCTGTTACGGGACCTCTCTCCTCTGCCTGGGTGCCTGGGCCTAAATGTGTGACAGTGGCCTGTTCCAGTGGTGGGTGACGTGATGCCTGATTCTCTGCTATGACATGAAGACAGATTCTGTGCTGACATCAGGCCAGATTCTCTGTTACAGGACCTCTCTCCTCTGTCTGGGTGCCGGGGCCTAAATGTGTGACAGTGGCCTGTTCCAGTGGTGGGTGACGTGAAGCCTGATTCTCTGCTATGACATGAAGACTGATTCTGCGCTGACATAAGGCCAGATTCTCTGTTACGGGATTTCTCTCCTCTGCCTGGGTGCCTGGGCCTAAATGTGTGACAGTGGCCTGTTCCAGTGGTGGGTGACGTGAAGCCTGATTCTCTGCTATGACATGAAGACTGATTCTGCGCTGACATAAGGCTAGATTCACTGTAACGGGACCTCTCTCCTCTGCCTGGGTGCCTGGGCCTAAATGTGTGACAGTGGCCTGTTCCAGTGGTGGGTGACGTGATGCCTGATTCTCTGCTATGACATGAAGACAGATTCTGTGCTGACATAAGGCCAGATTCTCTGTTACAGGACCTCTCTCCTCTGTCTGGGTGCCGTGGCCTAAATGTGTGACAGTGGCCTGTTCCAGTGGTGGGTGACGTGAAGCCTGATTCTCTACTATGACATGAAGACTGATTCTGCGCTGACATAAGGCCAGATTCTCTGTTACGGGACCTCTCTCCTCTGCCTGGGTGCCTGGGCCTAAATGTGTGACAGTGGCCTGTTCCAGTGGTGGGTGACGTGATGCCTGATTCTCTGCTATGACATGAAGACAGATTCTGTGCTGACATAAGGCCAGATTCTCTGTTACAGGACCTCTCTCCTCTGTCTGGGTGCCGGGGCCTAAATGTGTGACAGTGGCCTGTTCCAGTGGTGGGTGACGTGAAGCCTGATTCTCTGCTATGACATGAAGACTGATTCTGCGCTGACATAAGGCCAGATTCTCTGTTACGGGACCTCTCTCCTCTGCCTGGGTGCCTGGGCCTAAATGTGTGACAGTGGCCTGTTCCAGTGGTGGGTGACGTGAAGCCTGATTCTCTGCTATGACATGAAGACTGATTCTGCGCTGACATAAGGCCAGATTCTCTGTTACGGGACCTCTCTCCTCTGCCTGGGTGCCTGGGCCTAAATGTGCGACAGTGGCCTGTTCCAGTGGTGGGTGACGTGAAGCCTGATTCTCTGCTATGACATGAAGACTGATTCTGCGCTGACATAAGGCCAGATTCTCTGTTACGGGACCTCTCTTCTCTGCCTGGGTGCCTGGACCTAAATGTGTGACAGTGGCCTGTTCCAGTGGTGGGTGACGTGATGCCTGATTCTCTGCTATGACATGAAGACAGATTCTGTGCTGACATAAGGCCAGATTCTCTGTTACAGGACCTCTCTCCTCTGTCTGGGTGCCGGGGCCTAAATGTGTGACAGTGGCCTGTTCCAGTGGTGGGTGACGTGAAGCCTGATTCTCTGCTATGACATGAAGACTGATTCTGCGCTGACATAAGGCCAGATTCTCTGTTACGTGACCTCTCTCCTCTGCCTGGGTGCCTGGGCCTAAATGTGTGACAGTGGCCTGTTCCAGTGGTGGGTGACGTGATGCCTGATTCTCTGCTATGACATGAAGACAGATTCTGTGCTGACATAAGGCCAGATTCTCTGTTACGGGACCTCTCTCCTCTGCCTGGGTGCCTGGGCCTAAATGTGTGACAGTGGCCTGTTCCAGTGGTGGGTGACGTGATGCCTGATTCTCTGCTATGACATGAAGACAGATTCTGTGCTGACATAAGGCCAGATTCTCTGTTACGGGACCTCTCTCCTCTGCCTGGGTGCCTGGGCCTAAATGTGTGACAGTGGCCTGTTCCAGTGGTGGGTGACGTGAAGCCTGATTCTCTGCTATGACATGAAGACTGATTCTGTGCTGACATGAAGACTGATTCTCTGCTATGGCATGAAGAGACTGATTCTGTGCTGACATGAAGCCAGATTCTTTGCTATGGCATGAAGAGACTGATTCTCTGCTGACGTGAAGCCAGATTCTCTGCTATGGGACCTCTGTCCTATATATATTGGGTCATTTTTATTTTTTTATTTTTTATTTTAATTAATTTCCCTATCCACATTTGTTTGCAGGGGATTTACCTACATGTTGCTGCCTTTTGCAGCCCTCTAGCTCTTTCCTGGGCTGTTTTACAGCCTTTTTAGTGCCCAAAAGTTCGGGTCCCTATTGACTACAATGGGGTTCGGGACGAAGTTCGGGTCGGGTTCGGATCCCAAACCCGAACATTTCCGGGAAGTTCGGCCGAACTTCTCGAACCCGAACATCCAGGTGTTCGCTCAACTCTACCCGGCACCCAGACAGAGGAGAGAGGTCCCATAGCAGAGAATCAGGCTTCATGTCATAGCAGAGAATCAGGCTTTAAGTCATAGCAGAGAATCAGGATTCATGTTATAGCAGAGAATCAGGCTTCACGTCACCCACCACTGGAACAGGCCATTGTCAGATATTTAAGCCCCGGCACCCAGACAGAGGAGAGAGGTCCCATAGCAGAGAATCAGGCTTCATGGTATAGCAGAGAATCAGGCTTCACGTCACCCACCACTGGAACAGGCCATTGTCAGATTTTTAGGCCCCGGCACCCAGACAGACGAGAGAGGTCCCATAGCAGAGAATCAGGCTTCATGTCATAGCAGAGAATCAGGCTTCCTGTCACCCAACACTGGAACAGGCCACTGTCAGATACTTTTAGGCCCTTGCACCCAGACAGAGGAGAGGTTCATTCAACTTTGGGTTGCCCCGCAATATAATGGTAAAATGAAAATAAAAAAAGGATTGAATGAGGAAGTGCCCTGGAGTACAATAATATATGGTTAAGGGGAGGTAGTTATAAATGTCTAATCTGCACAAGGGATGGACAGGTCCTGTGGGATCCATGCTTGGTTCATTTTTATGAACGTCAGCTTGTCCACATTGGCTGTAGACAGGCGGCTGCGTTTGTCTGTAATGACGCCCCCTGCCGTGCTTCAGCTTGTCCACATTGGCTGTAGACAGGCGGCTGCGTTTGTCTGTAATGACGCCCCCTGCCGTGCTGAATACACGTTCAGACAAAACGCTGGCCGCCGGGCAGGCCAGTACCTCCAAGGCATAAAAGGCTAGCTCTGGCCACGTGGACAATTTGGAGACCCAGAAGTTGAATGGAGCCGAACCATCAGTCAGTACGTGGAGGGGTGTGCACAGGTACTGTTCCACCATGTTAGTGAAATGTTGCCTCCTGCTAACACGTTCCGTATCAGGTGGTGGTGCAGTTAGCTGTGGCGTGGTGACAAAACTTTTCCACATCTCTGCCATGCTAACCCTGCCCTCAGAGGAGCTGGCCGTGACACAGCTGCGTTGGCGACCTCTTGCTCCTCCTCTGCCTTCGCCTTGGGCTTCCACTTGTTCCCCTGTGACATTTGGGAATGCTCTCAGTAGCGCATCTACCAACGTGCGCTTTTACTCGCGCATCTTCCTATCACGCTCCAGTGAGGGAAGCAAGGTGGGCACATTGTCTTTGTACCGGGGATCCAGCAGGGTGGCAACCCAGTAGTCCGCACACGTTAAAATGTGGGCAACTCTGCTGTCGTTGCGCAGGAACTGCAGCATGTAATCGCTCATGTGTGCCAGGCTGCCCAGAGGTAAGGACAAGCTGTCCTCTGTGGGAGGCGTATCGTCATTGTCCTGCGTTTCCCCCCAGCCACGCACCAGTGATGGGCCCGAGCTGCGTTGGGTGCCACCCCGCTGTGAACATGCTTCATCCTCATCCTCCTCCACCTCCTCCTCATCCTCGTCCTCCTCGTCCTCCATTGGGGGCCCTGGCTGGCCACATTTGTACTTGGCCTCTGCTGTTGCAAAAAACCTCCCTCTGAGTCACTTCGAAGAGACTGGCCTGAAAGTGCTAAAAATGACCCCTCTTCCTCCTCCTCCTCCTCCTGGGCCACCTCTTCTTCCATCATCGCCCTAATTGTTTTCTCAAGGAGACATAGAAGTGGTATTGTAACGCTGATAACGGCGTCATCGCCACTGGCCATGTTGGTGGAGTACTCGAAACAGCGCAACAGGGGACACAGGTCTCGCATGGAGGCCCAGTCATTGGTGGTGAAGTGGTGCTGTTCCGCAGTGCGACTGACCCGTGCGTGCTGCAGCTGAAACTCCACTATGGCCTGCTGCTGCTCGCACAGTCTGTCCAGCATGTGCAAGGTGGAGTTCCACCTGGTAGGCACCTCGCATATGAGGCGGTGAGCGGGAAGGCCGAAGTTACCCTGTAGCGCAGACAGGCGAGCAGCGGCAGGATGAGAACGCCGGAAGCGCGCACAAATGGCCCGCACTTTATGCAGCAGCTCTGACATGTCGGGGTAGTTGTGAATGAACTTCTGCAACACCAAATTCAGCACCTGCGCCAGGCAAGGGATGTGCGTCAAACCGGCTAGTCCCAGAGCTGCAACGAGATTTCGCCCATTATCGCACACCACCAGGCTGGGCTTGAGGCTCACCGGCAGCAACCACTCGTCGGTCTGTTGTTCTATACCCCGCCACAACTCCTTTGCGGTGTGGGGCCTGACCCCCAAACATATCAGTTTCAGAATGGCCTGCTGACGTTTACCCTGGGCTGTGCTGAAGTTGGTGGTGAAGGTGTGTGGCTGACTGGATGAGCAGGTGGAAGAAGAGGAGGAGGAAGCCGAGTAGGAGGAGGAGGCAACAGGAGGCAAAGAATGTTGCCCTGCAATCCTTGGCGGCGGAAGGACGTGCGCCAAACAGCTCTTCGTCTGGGGCCCAGCCGCCACTACATTTACCCAGTGTGCAGTTAGGGAGATATAGCGTCCCTGGCCGTGCTTACTGGTCCACGTATCTGTGGTTAGGTGGACCTTGCCACAGATGGCGTTGCGCAGTGCACACTTGATTTTATCGGATACTTGGTTGTGCAGGGAAGGCACGGCTCTCTTGGAGAAGTAGTGGCGGCTGGGAACAACATACTGTGGGACAGCAAGTGACATGAGCTGTTTGAAGCTGTCTGTGTCCACCAGCCTGAATGACAGCATTTCATAGGCCAGTAGTTTAGAAATGCTGGCATTCAGGGCCAGGGATCGAGGGTGGCTAGGTGGGAATTTACGCTTTCTCTCAAATGTTTGTGAGATGGAGAGCTGAACGCTGCCATGTGACATGGTTGAGATGCTTGGTGACGGAGGTGGTGGTGTTGGTGGTACATCCTCTGTTTGCTTGGCGGCAGGTGCCAATGTTCCTCCAGAGGCGGAGGAAGAGGCCGAGGCGGCGGCAGCAGCAGAAGAGGTAGCAGGGGGAGCCTGAGTGACTTCCTTGTTTTTAAGGTGTTTACTCCACTGCAGTTCATGCTTTGCATGCAGGTGCCTGGTCATGCAGGTTGTGCTAAGGTTCAGAATGTTAATGCCTCGCTTCAGGCTCTGATGGCACAGCGTGCAAACCACTCGGGTCTTGTCGTCAGCACATTGTTTGAAGAAATGCCACGCCAGGGAACTCCTTGAAGCTGCCTTTGGGGTGCTCGGTCCCAGATGGTGGTGGCCAGTAGCAGACGGACTCTCTTGGCGGCGGGTGTTCTGCTTTTGCCCACTGCTCCCTCTTTTGCTACGCTGTTGGCTCGGTCTCACCACTGCCTCTTCCTCCGAATTCTGAAAGTCAGTGGCACGACCTTCCTTCCATGTGGGGTCTAGGACATCATCGTTCCCTGCATCGTCTTCCACCCTGTCTTCCTCCCTGACCTCCTGTTCAGTCTGCACACTGCAGAAAGACGCAGCAGTTGGCACCTGTGTTTCGTCATCATCAGAGACGTGCTGAGGTGGTATTCCCATGTCCTCATCAGGAAACATAAGTGGTTGTGCGTTAGTGCATTCTATCTCTTTCACCCCTGGGGAAGGGCTAGGTGGATGCCCTTGGGAAACCCTGCCAGCAGAGTCTTCAAACAGCATAAGAGACTGCTGCATAACTTGAGGCTCAGACAGTTTTCCTGATATGCATGGGGGTGATGTCACAGACTGATGGGTTTGGTTTTCAGGTGCCATCTGTGCGCTTTCTGCAGAAGACTGGGTGGGAGATAATGTGAACGTGCTGGATCCACTGTCGGCCACCCAATTGACTAATGCCTGTACCTGCTCAGGCCTTACCATCCTTAGAACGGCATTGGGCCCCACCAAATATCGCTGTCAATTCTGGCTGCTACTGGGACCTGAGGTAGTTGGTTCACTAGGACGTGTGGCTGTGGCAGAACGGCCACGTCCTCTCCCAGCACCAGAGGGTCCACTAACACCACCACGACCATGTCCGCGTCCCTTTCTAGATGTTTTCCTCATTGTTACCGTTCACCACAATAAGAAAAAAATAATTTGGCCCAAAGTATTGAATTCAAATTCAGGCCTTTTTTTACAGGCACCTAACACTATCTGGCTATCTATTTAGGTACCGTATTACACTAATACAGGCACAGCAGTAACGACAGATTTAGCTGAATATAAATTGTAGGCCTAGTATTTAGGCGCTGGATGACAGGTATCCCTTTTACGGACAGAATTAGACTTGGAAATGCACGGTAGCGTGTGAAGTTATTGAGGATGACCCTATACGCACCTTCAATCTAATATACCCTTTTATGGACAGATTTAAACTTGGCCTGATAGAGCAGAAACCACTAATTTAGGGAATTGCTAAGTTGGGAATTGTATTTCAACCCAGAACAAAAACTGTGCTTTGGCAGACAGCAGACAGTATTACAATTGGCTAGCCACAGCTGAAACACCAGATTTAGGGTAATGCTATTTTGGCAATTGTATTTTACCCCTCAATAAAATAGCAAGCACAGCCAAGCCCCTGATGTAGGATATAGCAAAAAAAAACAACACACTATTGATGGTTAAAAATGGACTTGGTGGCAGCTTGTGCTGGCGCACCACAACACACTAGATGGCCGCCGATCACCCCAGAAAAAAGTGACTGAAAAACGCTCTGGGCAGCCTTAAAACAGTGAGCAATTGAATAGCAGAGGTTGTATGATACACAGCTGTATATCTATCACTTCAGTAAATAAATCCCTGCCTAATCTCGCCCTAACAGCAGCAGTTGCATCCTCTCCCTACACTGATCAGAGCAGAGTGACGTGCGGCGCTACGTGACTCCAGCTTAAATAGAGACTGGGTCACATGCTGCACTGGCCAATCACAGCCATGCCAATAGTAGGCATGGCTGTGATGGCCTCTTGGGGCAAGTAGTATGACGCTTGTTGATTGGCTGCTTTGCAGCCTTTCAAAAAGCGCCAAGAAAGCGCCAAACACCGAACCCGGACTTTTACGAAAATGTTCGGGTTCGGGTCCGTGTCACGGACACCCCAAAATTCGGTACGAACCCGAATTATACAGTTCGGGTTCGCTCATCCCTACTCATAATATTTTTAGTTGTGGTTTTACCCGACATGAATCCCGACTGGTCTTCGTGCACAAGCCCTGACATTACCCCCCAAAGCCTGGCTGCCAGAATCTTTGCTAATATTTTATTGACTGTGTTAATCAGTGAAATGGGGCAATATGAATCTGGTAAGATTGGATCTTTCCCGGGCTTTAAAATAAGTGTGATTAAAGCTTCCCTCAAGGAGTCCGGCAATTTTCCTGACTTTCTCGATGCCGTCCACATGTTTAGCAGTTTCGGAATCATTATTTCTCTATATTAGGTATACACTTCAAACGGGGTACCATCTATGCCTGGAGTCTTATTCTTTGTTATCTTTGTTAATATTTTATCCACTTCTTGGGGGGCTATGGTGATTTCCAAGCTTTCCCTTTGGTCTTGGGTTAACGTAGTGGTAGTAATTTTATCCAGAAACTGTTGTATTTGCGCCATATTTTTCTTTATTTTACTACTATATATATCCTCAAAGTATTCCTTGAGCAGTTCTATTTCTTATATGTTGCCGTGTATTTTACAATGATTCCTCTAATAAAGGCCTTTGCAGCCTCCCAAACCATTTATTTTCAGCTGAACCCTCATTTATGTCAAAATATTCACTAATCTCTTTCAAAACCTTATCGTGAGTGCCCATTATATTTATCCAACCTATATTTATATTCATCCCTCTTTTATTTTTTCCCCTCCCTTTTTATGTTTATATTTATGTGGTTGTGATCTGAGATCCCGCATTTACCATACCTGACTCGTTCAATATCCAGTGTACCTTTATTATTAGTGAAAACTAAATCAATCCGTGATAAGCTCCTGTGTGTTTTTGATAAGCATGAATATTTCTTTAACTTCGGATTCCTTACCCTCCAAATGTCAGTCCATCCCAACTCTTCTATAATGGTTTTTAATTTAGTTCCCGTGCACTTACCCTGTGTATTACCTATTCTACATCAATATATGTTACCGTCTATTACGTTATTGAAATCTCCTGGTACCAAAAGTGGTTTATCCCCCGCATTGATCGCGAGATCATGGATTTTTAGTTGAACATCTGTTTTAAAAGGTGGCGGTATATAGACGTTTACTATCAACCATGCTTTTCCTTCTATTATACAATCCATGAAGACATAACAACCTTCTCTATCTATCACTGTTTTAATCACTTTAATGTCTATGTCTCGATGTATTAATATGCTCACACCTCTCGCGTATGATGAATAGACTGAGTGGAAGGTGCAGGGCCGGCGCTTCCATAGAGGCAAGGCGGGCAATTGGGACAGAATTCCTTAGGGGCCCCCCCGCACCGGCCCGCAACTAACTTTAGGCAGGCAGGACAGACAGTATCAGACGGAGATGAGCGCTTCCATTGTTGAAGCGCTCTTTACCAGTCATCTGTATCGCCGTCCTCAGGACAGCGATACAGATGGCTGTGCTGCGGCAGGGGAGGGAGAGGTGTGTCTCTTTCCCTTCCTCTGATAGACTGCAGGCACTAGATCGGCAGCCTATCAGAGGCCGGCGCAGGCGGTGTGATGACGTCATCGCGCCGCCTGAGCCCTGAGCCGTACACAGCGCGGGACACAGGCCGGAAAATGCCTGCATCGCATCGCTGCCAAGGAGGTAAGTATAAGTGTTTTTTTTCTTTTATTTTTCTGTACAATATTGGTGGCTACTGGCAAATTATAGGGGGGGGGCCCTATGGCTAGTGGCACATGATAGGGGGGCCCTATGGCTAGTGGCACATGATAGGGGGGCCCTATGGCTAGTGGCACATGATAGGGGGGGCCCTATGTCTAGTGGCACAGGATAGGGGGGGCCCTATGGCTACTGGCACATGTTGATGGGGGCTCAGGCTACTGGCACATGATTGGGGGGCATCTATGAGGGCACTTTTTACTGGCACATTATTGGGGTACATCTATGGGGGCACTTCTTACTGGCACATTATTAGTGGCACTATAGGGGCATCTACTGAGGCCACAAAGAACGGTTATTTTATATGGGGGCTCTGTATAGGGGCATTTTATACTGGGACACATTGTGGTGGGTACTATGGAGAAGGGGGGAGAGGACTACTATGGGGTCATCTACGGGGGCACTGAAAAGGGGTATTTTATGCTTACAAATTATGAGGGACACTGAGGGCATCTACTGGCGCACTATATATCGGGCATTTTATACTGGTACATTATGGGGGGCACTAGGGGGGAGAGGAGCACTATGGGGGCATTTACTGGGTTCACAATATAGGGGTATTTTATACTGGCACATTATTGGAGCACTATGGGGACATTAGCTCAACTGGGGGCATTACAAGGGGGTATTTTTTGCACTGTCACATTATAAGGAGAATTATTTCTACTGGGTGGGCATTATGGTGGGCGTTATTACTCCCCCATGGTATGACCCCCTAGTAGCAGCACCATCCTCTCCCTGCTCTGCTATTCCTCTGCCCCTTCTCCAAATTCTTATTATGAAATCTTTCTCATTAGGATAAAACGCAACATCAGCTCCGCCGAGCCCCCGGTCAAAGTGTTGAAGTGGTGTCTGAGATCCCCAAGGGTCAAGCCAAGTAACTGTAAGTTTTCATATGAAATATGTTTATGTTATACACATATAGCATACACCGTGCCACACAATATACAGTATACCGCTACACTGTGCCCCAAAATATACAGTTTCTTCTGTAAAAGTCATCAAGTGTCATGGGGGGGGCCCATTATTTTTTTTCGCCCCAGGGCCCCATTTCACCTAGAACCGGCCCTGGGAAGGTGTACTGCATCCATGGTCTTATTACCCCTCCTATCGTCTCGCCTGTTAGATGTGTTTCTTGTAGACAAAACATGGCAACTCTCTTTACGCCCCTACTCAAGCCCCTAATATTCCATGAGATTATTCTCATAAAGGCCAATTAGTGCTGACTGCCCCTTACCAGATTTATTGTCCAAAGAAAGGGGAGGAGGGGGGGAGAAGCGGAGGAGGGAACAAGAAGCGGAGGAGGGCGAGAAAAGGGAGAAAAGGAAGAAAAAAAAACGCAAGCAGCTAAAACAATACCCTACCTGAATGACACAGAATGGCATCTAGCCCTGGCTCTCTTCCTTAGCATTACTCCCCTCCAGCCTCACCCCAGCCCATTTACACCTTAGCTTTTATTCTTTTCCCTTACGTCCTAACCAGCAGCACAAGTGGGGAGTTCTCCCCTGTGAAACTAGTAGGACAGGTGGAATTTTTTATGACAAATTTTTTTCCTACCAAGCAATAATTAAATAATTTGTAGAAAACCCACCCCTATAAAGGGCAGACTGCCCATAATTCAGTACTTTTTTTCTCTGTCCCTGTGGACAGTAGGACGGGTCAGACTGCGGCCTAATACCTTAAAGGATTTGTTTTTCTTTCTTTGATACAGAGTTTTCCTACCCCTTGATGTTAGCTCCTGGCCCCAAGTCGTCCTCGGTCCCTCCGCCGACGGTATTGTTGTCCGCGATTCGCCGCCTGCTGCTCCGGTAGCGGCAGTCCAGGCTGCAGGGGCGGTGCCTATTGGCACTCTCCCCGTTGGTGAGGCTGTGGATCGCCGGCATCTCTGTTGCCAGCTCCGCTGCACGCCGCTACACGGCCGAACGGAAGTGCGGCATCGACGACTTCCGGTGCTCACGCCGGGTTTGTTATACTATATGCAGATGGTTTTTCTGCAATATAAGCTGCGGGGACTACACAATTTAATCAAACATACAATATATATGTTGTCCAAAGCTAATTTTCCTGAGGGTTCAGGAAAAGTTAGGTTGAGGCGGAGTTATCGGGGGAGGGGGCCGAGCTAAGGTCAGAGGTGGAGCTAGTCCACCTATATAAGCCCACATTAAGAGGAGTACTTCCTCTTCTGAGCAGAGAGCTAAGGCTACAGTTCTGTGGCTGCTACTACTACTTTGAGCAGAGAGCTAAAGCTACAGTTCTGTGGCTACTACTACTAAACTTAAAAGTTTCTTTCTAGATGGCGTCCCCCAACGGTGATCAGCGCGGGAAATCCGCCCACAAGCAGAGACATCTAGTCTGCGCTTCCTGCGAGATGCCAATGCCGGACTCCTATGAGTACAATAGGTGTCCGTTATGTCGTCCCCCTCTGTCGCAACCCACTGTAAGCTACATGTTTGGGTGGATGAAGGACTTTATGGGAAATTCTATTTCTGAAATTAAGAGCGCCCTCGCCTCCAAGAGATCAAGAGCATCATCTCCGGATCCGATGCCTATGCTGGAAGCAATCTCCGTGGACGACCATTCTTCCTCTTCCTCGGACGACGAAGACTCACTGTTCCTGTTTCCAGCTGAAAAAACTCAAAGGCTTTTACACTCCATCCGGTCAAGGGATCGTGATGTTGAGCAAGGGGAAGCTCCGCCATCCACCTCTAGGGAGTTAAGAACCTTAAGCGTTTCATGCATACTGAATGGAAACATCCGGAGAAGGGTCCAGTCCTCAACAAGAGGTTTAAACTCATGTTTCCCCTCCACGAATCGGAGTCCGACCTTTGGGTACCGCCTCCGAAGGTCGACATGGCAATATCCAGATTGTCCAAAAGGACCCTAATTCCGCTGCGGCAGCCTCCGCGTCAGTAGCTGTTGCCTCCTCTGAGACCGCAGACTTTGTACTTTCCGGCATCCAAAGAATTCAGGCTGACCTAGAGGCCGGAGTGGCCAGAATGGACATTCTGGATCAATTTAAGACCCTCCTGTTAGGAGCAGATTTTCTATGTGACGCCTCTGCTCAGCATTTAAAGCTGGCTGCGAAAAGTATGGCGCTTTTTTCTGCCAGCCGTAGGCCCTTCTGGTTACGACCATGGGTCGCTGATAACACCTCTAAGTTCAACTTATGCGGCCTGCCCTATGAGCCAGGAAGGCTATTTGGTTCTGAGCTAGACAAGCTCATGGAAAGCTTGGCAGATAAAAAAGGGAAAAATCTCCCTCAACAGTCCTTTCGGGGTCGCAGTAGGTCGAGATCCCAGAGACGTCAGGCGTCCTCCAGATGCGGACGCGGTAGGCGCAGCGAACGCAAGGCGGACCTATGACTCTCCCGCTTACCTTCCCCCTTCCCCTCCAGACCCTCCGTGCGATGCACAACTTCCAAGTGTTCCTCCGGTCAGAGGTCGTTTAAGTTTTTTTCAGCAGGCTTGGCTGCAAGAAATTCCGGACCAGTGGGTCCTAGATATAATTTTGTTCAGTTACATGATAGATTTAGTGTCTCCCCCTCAGGAGAAATTTGTGTTAACCCGACCTTTACCCCAAATCAAACAAAATATCCTGGAGGACACGGTCCTCCTTTACCTTCACAAAAAAGCTGTAGACGAGGTTCCCTCCCACGAACGAGGGCGAGGGGTGTATTCCCCCATATTTCTAGTCCCAAAGCCTTCCGGAGACTGGCGCATGATAATAGATCTACGCTATCTAAAACGCTTCATAAGGCAGAAGCGCTTCAGAATGGAGACCATCCGCTCCTTAGTCAATATCCTAAATCCCCGAGACCTCATGGTCACCATAGATCTAAAGGACGCTTATCTTCATGTCCCTATTCATCCAACTCACCAAAAGTTCCTGAGAGTTGCGGTCTCCATAAAGGGTGTGGTAAAGCATTACCAGTTTGCTGTTCTACCCTTTGGCATCTCTTCCGCTCCCCACACCTTCACCAAGGTTGTGGCTCCGGTCGTTGCCAAACTCAGGCTTCAAGGGCTAGAAATCGTGCCATATTTAGACGACTGACTTTTAAAAGCCGCCTCTCTAGATATTCTTCAAACCCATCTTCATCTGGCTCTTCAGACTCTCCAGCAGTTCCACTTGCCTTCCACTTCCAGGGTATTCCTGGGATTTATAGTGGATTCTCAGAGAATGATACTCTCTCTCTCCCCAGAAAGGAAAGATCGAGTCATAAGAGCCACTCAGTTTCTCATGGCACCTCGTCGAGTGTCCATCAGAACACTTATGAAGATGTTGGGCCACATGTCAGCATCTGCAGAAGCAGTTCTTTGGGCCCTTTGGCCCCTCCGTCCACTTCAAGAGGAAGTGTTAGCAGTCTGGAACCACAACCCCAAGGGGTTGGACAAGACTCACTCCCTGTCTGTCAAAGTCCGGTCCTCACTCAATGGTGGAGGAACCTATCAGATGGGAGTTCCTTGATTCAACCTCGTTGGATCACATTGACCACAGACGCCTCCCTTCTAGGTTGGGGAGCCCATCTGGAAGACAGTCCAGTACAAGGTATCTGGACTCCACAGGAGAGGCTTCTCTCGTCCAATATGAGAGAACTAAGAGCTGTACGTCTAGCTCTTTATCACTTTGCTCCTCTCATCTGCGGAAAGGCGGTGAGAGTCCGTTCAGACAGCACGACTGTGGTTGCTTACATCAACAGACAGGGAGGTACTTGATCTCAACCTCTTCTCCAGGAAGTTGGTCTAATTCTCTCTTGGGCAGAGCTCAGTCTATCCCACCTTTCCGCGGTTCACATCAGGGGAGATCTCAACATAGTTGCGGATTGACTCAGCCGGGGTCTACCCGTTCCAGGTGAATGGTGACTGAACAGAGACATCTTCTCCCAGATCACTCTACATTGGGGAACTCCAGAGATCGACTTAATGGCGACCCGGTTGAACGCGAAGGTGGACAAGTTCTGCTCCCTCTACAAGGAGGACAACCCTCTGGCGATAGATGCTCTGTCCATTCCATGGAGGTTCAGGCTGGCATATATATTCCCTCCACTTTCCATGATACCAAGGGCATTGACGAAAATCAAATAAGACCAGACCCCGGTCATTGCAATAATACCGTTTTGGCCGAAGAGGTCTTGGTTCACCCAGCTCATGAAGATGAGTCAGGGCACATATTGGAGACTTCCCCTAATGCAGGACCTAGTGTATCAGGACACAAGTCCCTGCCTAGATCTGAGGAAACTCAATCTGACATCCTGGAGATTGATAGGTCCCTACTAGAAGCTAGAGGGCTTTCTGCAGAGGTCTTGAGAACAATTTCACACTCCCGTGCGGAGTCTACAAACTAGGCGTACTCAAGAATTCACAAGATCTTTCTTCAGTGGTGTGCTGTTAAAGAGGTAGTACCCTCAGATCCTCCTCTTTCAGCTATTTTACAATTCCTGCAGGACGGCCTGGACAAGGGTCTAAGCCCGTCTACTCTCAGAGTCCACATCAGTGCTCTCTCTGCCTCTTTAGGCAGACCATTATCTCAAGACCCCCTACTCAGGAGGTTCCTCAAGGGAGCCGAAAGATTAAAATCTAGAATCCTGAGACCTATCCCTGAAAGGTATTTATCCATTGTTCTAAAGGGGCTATCCTCTCCCCCCTTTGAACCCTTAGAGAATGTAGATCTTAGGTATCTGTCCTTAAAGGTCACATTTTTACTGGCCATAACATCGGCCAAGAGGATTAGAGAGTTACAGGCCCTAGCGGCCGCTGAGCCTTATACCCTCTTTCTCCATGACTCTGTCCTGTTGAGATTTTTACCGACCTTTGCTCCTAAGGTTCCCTCATTCGGTAACCGAAATCAGACCATCTCCTTGCCAGTCCTATGTCCTACTCCATCATCTCCTGAAGAAGAAGCCCTTCACTCCTTGGACATTTCCAGGAATCTAAAAGTCTACCTGAACAGGACTGCGGACTTTAGGAAATCAGAACACCTGCTGCTCTCCTTCTCCTGTAAAAGCAAAGGTCTAAAAGCCTCCAAACCCTCTCTAAGTAGATGGGAAAAGGAGGCAATCCGGGAAGCCTTTTTATCCCAAGGCTTGGCTCCTCCATCCTTTGTAACCGCCCACTCCACGAGGGCAGTATCTACTTCCTTTGTGGAAAAGAATCTTGTTCCACTTGAACAGATTTGTGCTGCGGCTTCCTGGAGCTCCCACAGCACTTTCGTTAGACATTATCGCCTAGACTCTAGGCGCTCGGAGGGGGTAGCATTCGGACGTACCATTCTGTCTGCCGCCCTCTCATAATAAAAAAAAAAAAGGGGACCGTATTATGTACCTGTGAAAAGGCCCTCCCAATTTGTTGTGTTGCTTGCTAGGTGCTGCTGGTTAGGACGTAAGGGAAGCGTTAATTTTTAACTTAAATTTGTTTTCCCTTAGTCCTAACAGCAGCACACAAATTTCCCACCCTTGTTTTGTTTCTACTTGATATAAAACACTGAATTATGGGCAGTCTTCCCTTTATAGGGGTGGGTTTTCTACTAATTATTTAATTATTGCTTGGTAGGTTTTGTCATCAAAAATTCCACCTGTCCTACTAGTTTCACAGGGGAGAACTCCCCACTTGTGCTGCTGTTAGGACTAAGGGAAAACAAATTTACGTTAAAAATTAATGCTTCTCTAATCCATTCTCCCGCCGCCTCTGCAGTATAAAAAAAACTGGTTCTATTTTCCCATTCAACCCGTAACTTAGCTGGAAACATCATTGAATACTTTACGTTATGTAAACACAACTTTTTTTTAATATCAATAAACTGGCTCCTTTCCCTTACCGTTTCCCTAGCATGATCAGGAAATAACATAACTGCTGCAACTGCACACTCCAACCTCCCTTTCTTCCTGGACCTGCATGCCATCTCCTCCTTATCACTTACTGATAATAAATTAATGATTATTGATCTCGGTCTTGTTCCAGGAAGGGGTAGTTTCGACGGCAATCTGTAGGCCCTTTCCACGAAGCTTTTGTGGTCTGAAATGTCTTGGCCCAGTTGTCCCCTCAGCCAAGTTTGTATATAGCCACAAAGATCTCGTCCTTCTACCCCCTCCGGGATCCCTAGCTATCTCAGATTGGCCCTTTTGGACCTGTTTTCTAAATCTAATAATTTGTTTTTCAATTCTCTGTTCTCTTCCTTTAAGGTGTTTTTCTCCTTAACCGTTATTTGCAAGAGGTCCTCTGAGTCCGATATTCTTTTCTCTACCTCTGTCAGCCTATCTTTATATTTTTGTAGATCTGTTCTTAGGAGCCCAACCACCTCCTTAATATTTCCAGTCTGGAGAGAGAGGTCTTTTATTGCCAAGCTACAGTTCTTTATTTCTTGGAATATATCTTGCAAGCTAGGCGCCTGCTTCCCTTTATTAGAATTACTTTCATCCACCTCTTTTATCTGATTAGTACCTCTCTCCCCAGTATGGATATTCTCATCAGAAGTTTTCAGGTTAGTATTTTCCACCGAACCAAAGAGTTCCCCCCTCCAGGTCTTGGGGTGTATCATCTTTTTTCTTCTTAGGGGGGGCTCGTCTGACCTCGCATATTAGTCAAAAGTTGTTGCTTAGTCCTTTCAGTTTTTTTAAACATTGGGGAAATTGAAGTGTTCAGTTCCATCTGCCCCCGCCCCTTTTTCCAGGTCCCCTGTCTGGCCATCTTTACTTTACGTAGCTGACCAAGTCGAGAACCCTCCAACAGTAAAGCAGCCAAGGAG
The DNA here is from genome assembly GCF_905171765.1 of Bufo bufo. Classification (NCBI taxonomy): domain Eukaryota; kingdom Metazoa; phylum Chordata; class Amphibia; order Anura; family Bufonidae; genus Bufo; species Bufo bufo. Next base: position 74,152,252 of record NC_053396.1, read on the forward strand.
ATAAATTCCTCCCACCGTCCCAACAATTAGTGCCCTAGTAGCCTAACTTACAGTAAAGGTAGTTAGCATATTACATTGTAGCAATGTTCTTTATGCCCACGTCCCTCTGCCCTGATACAAATATCCCTCACTCTGGCCCTCTATGTCCGGCTGCCCATAGACTTAATCCAATTATGCAATAAGGGGTATGCTGCTCAATAAATGGCAAGCGACCCTCTCTTCAATTATTGGGCAGCCGGGCACAGAAGGCGCCGATAGGCCACCCACAAAACAAGGGGAGGTCGCATTTATATATGTATAGCAGTCCCACTCACAGTCCATTTAGTACAGTTAGCACATTTGAACATTCAGTCCAGTTAGTGATATTTTCAGTTGGTGTAGTAGCACAATTGACCAGACTCAAGATTCAAACTCGTCCATCAGTGATATCAAATGTCACAGCTTTACAGTTTTATACAGCAGTCGGTTAATTGGTTAGTTCATGCCGCGCAATTAGTATACTTAATGTAATTGGTGCAAATAAATTTGCGCTCCAGTTAATGTGATGATTGTGGTCATACACCAGTTAGTATGGTTAGCTCCATTAAACTGCCCCAAAAATGTCTCCAGAGAAAGTAGGGCGTGACAGCTTTTACATTTATCACTTACTCCTTTTTTTTCCTCTGAGCGTATCTTCTCCCATCAGCGACAACAGTCTCATATGCCCCTGCCTCATCGGCTCTTCCCCTTCTAGGTACCCGCTGTCTTGCAGGGGGGAAGGGGGGGACAGCCACCTGGTACTAACCTTCCTTAGATTACTTAAATCACTCCTGCCCCAGCAGCCAGCAGCGGAAAGTACGTTCAGACTTCTGGCCAACCCGGCCTCCCTACTCCTCACCTTGTACCGGCTCCTGGTAGCAGGGAGGGGGCGAGGGGGATAGGCGCTCCGAAGATCAGCTGGGCAACAATTCACCGTCGCAGCATCCAGGCATCGGGGAGACGATCAGCGGAACAGCAGAGCACGGGCGGCAGTAGCAGGATGGCGGAGTGGTGAGCCGCAGCTAAAGCGGCATCAGTTCCATTGCAGTGCAGGCTGGAGCTCGGCGACCGGAAGGGAGGTGTGCACGTCACCTGCATGAGTCCGCATGCATGCTCCGTCCCCAAAAAGTGTAATACCAAGCGATCAAAAAATTTATATGCACCCTGAAATGGTACCACCCAAACCGTCATCTCATACCGGAAAAAATTAGCCCCATGTCGCCCAAAAATATAAATAAACTATGACTTTCAGAATATGGAGCCACTAAAAAATCATTTAAAAAAAAGCTTTATTATGTAAAATTGAAACAACCTAAAAAAGTAGTCATATTTGGTATTGTTTTGTCTGTAACAACCTGCTCTATACAAATAGCACATGATCTAACCTGTCAGATGAACATTGTAAAAAAAAAAAAAAAAAAACACAGTGCCAAAACAGCTATTTTATGTTACCTTGCCTCACAAAAGTGTGAAATCTGCCTTCCAAAAACCATATGGCGTTCCTTTCCTTCTGCGCTCAGCTGTGTGCCCATACAGCAGTTTACGACCACATATGGGGTGTTTCTGTAAACTACAGAATCAGGGTAATAAATATTGAGTTTTGTTTGGCTGTTAATCCTTGCTTTGTTATTGGAAAAATGGATTAAAATGGAAAATCTGCCAAAAAAGTGAAATTCTGAAATTTCTTCTACATTTTTCTTGAATTCTTGTGGAACACTTAAAGGGTTGAGAAAGTTTATAAAATCGGTTTGAAATCATCTACACCTTGAGGGGTGTAGTTTTCAAAATGTGGTCACTTTGTTGGAGTTTCTACTCTAGGGGTGCATCAGGCAGTCTTCAAATGTGATATGGCAACTTAAAATTATCCCAGTGAAATCTGTTTTGGAAAAACCATATGGCGTTCCTTTCCTTCTGCTCCCTGCCATGTGCCCGTACAGCAGCTAACGACCAGTTTGTTACTGGAAAAATGGATTAAAATGGAAAATCTGCCAAAAAAGTGAAATTATGAAATGTTATCTACATTTACCTTTAATTCTTGTGGAACTGTCACGGTGGTGAGTAAGGGGAATCTCCGGACAGAACACAGACGGTAAACAGGAATAGAAACTAGGCCAGAAGACCCAGAAAAGGGAGCAAGTAACCTCCTAAAGCATCCCTAATCCTCGCCCTGACTCCTATCCGTATGAGCGGACCCAGATGGTAGGAGGGCTCATACACAGCAACCTCGGGCCCTACTAACCCTAAATATCCCTGGAATAGTGACAGGACTGAGAGGACCTGTTCTTCCAAGACACGGATGAACAGGATTCTCCCACCAGCCTAGAAGCAATGAAAGGGTAAGACAAAACAAACTGTCATGTTCCAGAGCGGGTTCACCTAACCCCTAGAACATTCCACAACAAAAGGAATCCCCATAACATGCACATATAAAGAGAAGACAGGGATAAGCAAAACTGGATCGGCAGGTAAGAACTCAGTGGCAAATAATACCCACTGGATCAAGGGCACAGGGATCCTATGAACTTACCTGCCTCAACTTCAGGAGAAGAAGAGAAAAAAAGAAGGGGGATTAAACGCAGTAAAAAGGGAAGGAGGGAAAGTATTCTCTGGAGCGCCAAGAGGACTATTTAGAAGTGACGGAATGTTAGGGATGGGATGTAGGTGGTTTGGTGGGTATTCACCGAGGCAGCACCCTAAAGCAGTGTACGTCAGTGCACTGCAAGATAATGTGAAGATAAAATTTAAAAAAGTGCTGTGGGGCTTGCCCAAGGATAGCGGACCGGGGAGGATAGTGGGCAGTGGCACAGGGGCGCCAAGGTGAAGAAAAATCAGATAAGGGCGGTGTAGTAAGTCTATGGAAGTTACTACTTTGCTAATTGGATTTGTACTCCTACTTCACAGTATCGATATATTGCAAAGGCATATATATCACTGTGTCTATGTAGTTAGCGGTTCTATTTCGCAGTCTCAGTATATGTTTAGCCTGTATATCACTGTGTCTCTTTATATTTTTTTGTTATATTGATTCTATTTCACAGTATCGATATATGGCGACACATGTATCACTGTGCGGGTATTTAAAAGATAATAAATAATATAGATAGTAATAGATAATGTTAAGAGAATTATATGAGAAAGAAACGGTCCGTGTGCCACTGCCCACTATCCTCCCCGGTCCACTATCCTTGGGCAAGCCCCACAGCACTTTTTTAAATTTTATCTTCAACTACAGGAAGCAGCAAATTTGGCAAATGAAACGGGAAACAAGGCTCTCATAGGGTAGTAAGTTATGGGTACCAGTTTTAGAGAGTATGGTGTGTAAATTGTTATACTCACCTTCTGGTGTTGTGCATGCGTCAGTACGGGGGGGGGGGGGTTGTGCTGCCTGTATCTTCTCAGTCCTTGAGTGATGTAGAGTACTGTAAAAAGCTGTGTACTGGGGTCGTACATGATATGATACCTCTTGGCGCAAAACCACAATTGCGAGTGACGTCTTTTAAAAAGGTATTTATTATTCAGGTGACAACGCGTTTCGGAATGAGGGTACTCCTTTTTCAAGTCTAAAAGATATAGTAGTATGAGATAGTAGTACTAAAGGGCAAAACATGAATAAATTTAATTTAATTTAATTAAATAAAACAAATAGACTTATATAACTCATCAGCAATGTGCGAGGGTGATAGACAATATAATAATCACATGAATGTAAAGGACATTGTCAGAATGATCCGATATAATCTAATCAAACTGGGTATCCATATAGTAATAAGAATTTTCTTCGCAATTAGGGAAATATTAATAATCTTAATAACAATAATATCATCATAAATAATATAGATACAATGATAATAATAATGATGTTAAAAATTATGTTAAAAGTGGTGGCCTTGATACAAAAAACAGGACCCAAAATACAGGGGAAATGATAAAATTTGAGTACCAGGGGAAGCATAATTAGGCTAATAGTATCACTGATAAAATTTTTAAAAAAAGACAGGATCCAGTATCATACAGGATTATAATGGCACTAATAATAATATTAATAATGATAATAGCAATAATGGCAATCATATCAATAATAAATAGCAATAATCACAACAACATAATGACATAATAACGCCGGCAGGATTAATTGAGATGATGTGAAAACATACAGTACAGACCAAAAGTTTGGACACACCTTCTCATTCAAAGAGTTTTCTTTATTTTCATGACTATGAAGGCATCAAAACTATGAATGGCTACTTTCACACTAGCGTTCGGGGCTCCCCTTGTGAGTTCCGTTTGAAGGCTCTCACAAGCGGCCCCGAACGGATCCGTCAAGTGCTAATGCATTCTGAGTGGATGCGGATCCGCTCAGAATGCATCAGTCTGGCACCGTTTGTCCTCCGCTCAGCAGGCGGACCCCTGAACGCAGCTTGCAGCGTTCGGGTGTCCGCCTGGCAGTGCGGAGGCAAACGGATCCGTCCAGACTTACAATGGAAGTCAATGGGGACGGATCCGTTTGAAGTTGAAACTATATGGCTCAATTTTCAAACGGATCCGTCCCCCATTGACTTTCAATGTAAAGTCAAAACGGATCCGTTTGCATTATCATGAACAAAAAAAAAAAATTTTTTTTTTTTTTTTTTGTTCATGCTAATGCAAACGGATCCGTTCTGAACGGATCTAAGCGTTTGCAATTATAGGTGCGGATCCGTCTGTGCAGATACCAGACGGATCCGCACCTAATGCAGGTGTGAAAGTAGCCTAACACATGTGGAATTATATACATAACAAACAAGTGTGAAACAACTGAAAATATGTCATATTCTAGGTTCTTCAAAGTAGCCACCTTTTGCTTTGATTACTGCATTGCACACTCTTGGCATTCTCTTGATGAGCTTCAAGAGGTAGTCCCCTGAAATGGTCTTCCAACAGTCTTGAAGGAGTTCCCAGAGATGCTTAGCACTTGTTGGCCCTTTTGCCTTCACTCTGCGGTCCAGCTCACCCCAAACCATCTTGATTGGGTTCAGGTCTGGTGACTATGGAGGCCAGGTCATCTGGCGCAGCACCCCATCACTGTCCTTCATGGTCAAATAGCCCTTACTTTCAAAGTTTTCCCAATTTTTCGGCTGACTGACTGACCTTCATTTCTTAAAGTAATGATGGCCACTCGTTTTTCTTTACTTAGCTGCTATTTTCTTGCCATAATACAAATTCTAACAGTCTATTCAGTAGGACTATCAGCTGTGTATCCACCTGACTTCTCCTCAACGCAACTGATGGTCCCAACCCCATATATAAGGCAAGAAATCCCACTTATTAAACCTGACAGGGCACACCTGTGAAGTGAAAACCATTTCAGGGGACTACCTCTTGAAGCTCATCAAGAGAATGCCAAGAGTGTGCAAAGCAGTAATCAAAGCAAAAGGTGGCTACTTTGAAGAACCTAGAATATGACATATTTTCAGTTGTTTCACACTTGTTTGTTATGTATTGTTGAGGAACGGTTGAGACGTGTGCATATATATCCATGCATGCCTGCAAACACGTGCGGGCATGTATGGTATATATATGCATACATTAACCACCGCATCATGGGGTGATGCCCATGGTGATCCCCAGGGGCTCATGGTGGCCCCTGTGGGAAATATGTGGTCCCTGGAAGCTGTGCCCCCTTATAATCCCCCTTATATTATTATATATATGTGCCCCCTTATATATGTCCCCTGGATGCCCCAGATATATGCGAGGATGTGTGTATATATAGATATGTGTGTATGTATTTGCACACGTGTCTATGTATATACACTTATGTCAGCATGACAGTATGTATGTGGGCTTATTTCTGCCCATTCATACCCCCGGTTTTGTATGTGTTTATAGATGAGCCCCCAAGCATCTGTGGATATATATATGCATATATGCAATTCCAACTGTTATCTACAGAGTTGTTATAGCCTGTAGGATAACAGCTGATTAGCATCTAGTCCCCTTTTGTTCAGGCCCAAAGCAATCAGACGCTTTGGCACCATTTGTGAGGGGACCTTCTAATCAGAGAACCTGTTTTCCACACCTCTGCCCATGGCTAAAACTCCATCCCACTACTCCCAGCATCTTTGGGACTAGGGGGGGGGGGGACTCTGGGGATTGTAGGCAGGCATACGTCACAGTGACACTATGATGTCACATCCCTGAGGAAGGAGGAGGGGTTGCTTTTGGGCTATAAAACCCCGAACCGGCCAGAGGTGCGCTCTCTTGCAACCAGACTAGATTCAGAGACGCATAGGAGAGAGGAGCTCCATGATGACCCCCTGGATAAGGCCTAAGTATCACCCCTGGTATATTTGTGTCCTTGATGTGATGTGACCCTGGGCCCTGATTTACCCTTGCCGTGTTACTGGACACCCTGATCCCCAAACCCTTGCCTTATTGTATTCCCCTGTTGTACCCCTGATCCTGTGGCCCTATTAGTACCCCTGATTACCCCCACTCCCTGCTGTGTCCCTGATCCCTGCTGTACACCCCTGGTCTCCCCTGGTTACCCCTGGTTCCCTGTGTGCCTGCTCTCCCCTGGTTCACCCCCCATAGACCCCTGAACCCTGAATAACCCCTGTTTCCCTGCCTTGGTTCCTTTGTAGAGCATGCTTCTGCTCTGCAAACAAATCCTTATAACCCTTCGTCATACCCCGTAGGGACAGTGTATAGTCAGGTGGGGTGGATTGTTATATACTTGTATGTGTGAATTGTCTAGTTAGTTTATGGGTGGAAGATGGGAATGTGTTAGGGTAGTTAGTACCGTAATAGTGTATTGTTACTTATATTGTTGTGTGCTGCTATAAATATATATATCTATTCCATTGATATAGATATATATAATTATAAGCAAATATTAGACTGTGACATATAGTGGGTGAATAAATCCCTGCAGAACATTAACCTCTGCATTGCCCTGTCCCTGCAGAGTCCTGACCATTAACCTCTTCAATGCCTGATCCCTGCTACCACTGTCCTGATAACTCTCCTTGTACCCCTTAGGGACAGTGATTAGTCAGGCGGGTGGGTTGCTGATATTTGTGTGTATGCAAATGTATTATTGTATTATATAGATAGTGTGTGGGGTGGAATTTGGGATTGTGCTGTGTAGTGTAGTTTAGGATTGTATATTTAGTGCTGTATTGTTAGTATTGCGTGCGTATTGTATTGTTAGTAATAAATACTGTGTTTGGTTTATAACTATATGTGTGGCATGTGGTTATTGGCGATAGTTAGTTTAGTAAGGCGCATGCAGCTAGCATAGTGATCAGTGTAAAGTATAGCGAAGGTATTATTGTTATTATTATATAAAGGCATAAATGGGCGGAGTTATCACTAGATGGCTCCTCCCATTTATGAATATTAATTATCGATATTTGCATAAATATTGGTGATTAATATTCCCCCTTTACATGTATATAATTCCACATGTGTTAATTCATAGTTTTGATGCCTTGAGTGTGAATCTACAATTTTCATAGTCATGAAAATAAAGAAAACTCTTTGAATGAGAAGTTGTGTCCAAACTTTTGGTCTGTACTGTATATATATATATATATATATATATATATACACACACACACACACACACATATACATACATAGAGAGAGAGACATCGTTCAATTTGAGTGTGTAGATGGTTAATTGATGAAAGTGGCTGATATTGGGTAGAAGTAATGATGATGATGATGGTAATAAGAAGCACAAGTGAGGGAGGTGGTGGGGGTAGTTACCTTTGGAGCCGGGCACATACAGTTAGATCGACCAATCCAAATACTATAGGTAAAAAAAGGGATGGTTAGGAGCTTAAAGGGATTCTGTCACCAGGTTTTGGGCTATAGAGATACGGACATGTCCGCAATATATCTGTCCTATAGGGCTGTGTGCTTTTAATTTCTTTAAAAAAGGATTTTATAGATATGTAAATGAGTCTTGAATGTGTCCAAGGGGCTGTACTAACCTTACTGGAGCCCAGCCGTGCCCAGCCATGCTCGCCTGTGAAGGAGCCCAGCACCGCCTATGTCCTCCGAATCTCCTCCTTTCATCAACTATAGATTGCCGTAATCTCGCAATGCGCGAGCTCGCGCATGCGCAGTGCCGGTATAATGTTCTTTAACTGTGCTGGCATCAGCCTGAGGGTAAGAACTGCGCATGCGCGAGCTCGCGCATCGCGAGATTACGGCAATCTATAGTTGTTGAAAGGAGGAGATTCGGAGGACATAGGCGGTGCTGGGCTCCTTCACAGGCGGCGTGGCTGGGCACGGCTGGGCTCCAGTAAGGTTAGTACAGCCCCTTGGACACATTCAAGACTCATTTACATATCTATAAAATCCTTTTTTAAAGAAATTAAAAGCACACAGCCCTATAGGACAGATATATTGCGGACATGCTAGCGGCGATCTAGCCGCGCATGTCTGTATCTCTATAGCCCAAAACCTGGTGACAGAATCCCTTTAAATAGTAGATTAATTAGAAATAAGAAATAGGAACTAGATAGAGATTGAAAATTATTATGGGTCTTGCGATCTAAAGTGTTGATGAACTAAAGGGGAATCGGAATTTGAAAGTAATACCTTGGTATCGTGCTGCTGTGTGTGTAGCGCGGCTTCCCACGTGTGAGAGAGCGCGCATGCTTTCTTGAGCCAGGCAATAGGGGGCGTGGCTGGTTACAGGCTGCCGACTGGAGGATGCGGGAAAGTGGGGGGCGGGGCTACTGCCGGACAACTGAAGCAGAACTGTCCTATGTGCGCAGTGTCAGTGCGCTCAGTATGGGAGTGCTGCCACAAATAGATAGGGGAGCTGGGGACTGAGGGTGGAATGACGATTGGGAATGGTGCAAGTGAATGTGAATGTACTAGTGTGCATGAATGGAGGATGGACGTCAAGAGTATTAATTATTAAAGGTTTATGTTACAGTGAATAGAAGTATATGTGGACTGAGTACAACTGAGAACAACTGAGAATGACTGAAAACAGGGGATGATGGAATAGTGTATGAGATGATGGGACTGAAACAAAGAAAGAAAAGAATAGTGAAAATAAGAAATAATATAGTTTAAAAGGTGAAAAAAATTGTATATAACAATGAACATGATTGAAAATAAATGTAAATGTAAAAATAAATAAAAATGATTGTAAATAAATAAAATTAAAAATAAAATAGAAAAATAAATTGAAATATAAATGCAAATAAAAATAATAATAAAAGGTGTGCATATTATATATATATATATATATATACACACACAGTATATATAATACACACACATATAGGTATATATATAGAGAGAGAGAGAGAGAGAGAGAGAAAGAGAGAGAGAGAGAGGGAGAGAGAGAAAAAGACAGAATTCGGCGGCACCAGTAAACGGGCTCAGGTGCAAAGTCCAAGAAACAATTGGATGGTTTTATTTGTTTAAATGTTTCCACTTTGTGTCAAATCAATCTCAGTTTTTTATTAGTAAATACATATGGGAGATCCCCATTAGACTATTCATGGACCGTAATGGTGAGATGGCTTGGGGTACACTTGGGGTACACTTTTGCATTTACGTGTGTGGTCCCCCTTGCCTGATCACAACTTTGGAGGGGTTGATCCACCCGGGAGGATGGATCCCTCTCCGATTGATCATGATAGCTACGTTGACATATTGGAAATACTGGCATTCTTTCAGAAACAATGATGGCACCTTTGATGCGCATGCGCTGGTTTCCACACATGAGATACAGCGGAGCCGTGCTATTGGCGATAGAGTGGAGCCATGCTGCAGGCGCAATCCTGGCTGCGAGGTTTGTTTTTGACACTCTGTGGCACTTGTACTGCTAGTTAGAAGAAACGCCAGCTTTGGCCATTATTCACATGGACGCGCGGTATTGGTTGGCAATGTCATGTCTCTTGTTAACGCCTTCTCTTCCTGTCTACATGTTTGTATATTTTAATGATCTACACACTATTTATTATCACCACAATGATGAAGTTCACTGTTATTATGGATATATTATTATCAATTTGGTAAACATATTATTAGATGTAAAGTGGTTGGATACATTGTAACAGGTTTATATTTATGCACAATGTGTAAGAGTATTTACATTTGTAATTGATCACATGATACGGAGATGCTAATCAGGCACATGATTTGCATATGCTAATTGATCACATGATTTTTTATTTGAATGTTCATTGGTCACCAGATTATTTGAGTGCTATTTAATGAAGGCACAAGCTTGTATACCTTTGCTTGAGAAAGGCTCAGTTGTGAGCTGAAGCGTTGCAATTGTTCCACATGGGTGAATAAATACATCACGTTTTTTCAAGTCTTGGAGTGCTGTCCGATTTCATGTGTGTGTGTGTGTGTGTGTGTGTGTGTGTATATATATATATATATATATATATATTATATATACATACACACACACATACATTACAGATAGGATAGAAAATGTAATGGGAAGGTAGATGTGGGGCGGCAGAGGGGGGTTAGAAACAGTTGCTTTCAAGGGACTCGTTGAGGCCATATGGCTCTATTGTTTGTAATTTGAAGATCCAGAACATTTCTTTTCTCCTTAGTTTCTGATAACGGTTGGTGTGGGTGGTGGGAATTTGTTCAATTGGTGTTATGGAAAGGTCCGCAGGATTTTTGTTATGGATGTAGAGAAAATGTCGTGAGACCCCATGTTTTGTGAAGCCATTTGTAATGTTCCACCAATGTTTGTTTATTCTCTCTCTCAAAGTCAAGGTAGTGCGGCCTATATATTGCAATCCGCAAGTGCATTCTAGTAAGTAGATGACGTAAGATGATGAGCAATTTAGAAAACTTTTGATTTCGAATTGTTCCCCGGTCACGTTACTTGAGAATCTAGTGACCCGGGAGGAGATGTTGCCACAGCATTTGCATTGGTGATGTCCGCACTTGTAACTCCCAAGGACTTGGGGGAACAAGGTTACGGTAGACGGTATTTGCTTCTTTTGGGACCGTAATCGGCGGAGAGCGATTAGGTTCTTGAGGGTTTGGGCCCTTCTGAAGGTTATTTGAGGCCTGGGTTGAATATGTTTTTTTTTTTAAAAGGATAGGCTTGTGAAATGGGGCAGTGCTTTAAGAAGATGTTACGCAAGACATTATGATTGATATTGTATGTGGTGATGAAGGAAGTTTTGTGTTTCTTGGTGGTTTTTGAGTCAGTTTCTTCGGTTTTTGAGGACAGGCAATTTTCCTGGGTGTATTTTTGTGTTCGCTGGAGGGCTACCTTGATGACTCCACTTAGGGATCTCTTTCTGATGACTTGACTCTGTTGCTTGAAATCCTCATCATTAGTACAGTTTCTGCAGATGCATTTGAACTGACTAAATGGGACGTTGTTCTTCCATTTTTTGTGATGTGCACTCTGGTAATCTAAATAGCTATTCCATCCACTTTTTTGAAGAAGGTCTTGGTTTCTATAGAGTTTTCCTTGGAAGAGAGGACTAGATCTAAATACTGAATGGATGTTTTGGAATAGTTGGCCGTAAAAGTGAGGTTAAAATCGTTATTGTTTAAGTGAGCAGTGAATTTTTAAATGTCATCCATACTTCAGTTCCAAATGAATAGTAGGTCATCAATATAACGTCTGTAAAATATCAATTTCTTTTGCCAAGGGTGTTCATTATAGATGAAGTGGTCCTCAAAAACTCCCATGTATAGATTTGCAAAGCTTGGTGCAAAACACGTCCCCATCGCGGTCCCTTTTGTCTGCTTATATATTTTATCTTGAAAGGAAAAGACATTATGGTTGAGTATAAAATCTATAGCCTCCAGTATAAACTGGCTTTACATATGCGGCAGGCTCTCGTCTCGCTGTAAGATTTGCCGTATGGCATTGGTTCCTGTTGTGTGTGGGATATTGGAATATAAGGATGAGACATCTAGTGTGGCCCAGGTGTAAGAGTCCTTCCATTCGAATCCCTTAAGAAGGGTAATCAGGCTAGCTGAATCCTTTAGATATGATGGTAGTTGTATGACGTATTTTTGTAGTAGGATGTCGATATAGTGGGATAAGTTGCAGGTCAAAGAGGAAATTCCGGAGATGATTGGTCTCCTTGGTGGGTTGGTGATGGATTTGCGGATTTTAGGTAGATGATAGAATAATACTAGATTCGGATGGTCTATGGTGATGTATTCCTTTTCTTTTTTGGATAATATTTTCAGAATTTCGGCTGTTTCCAAAAGGACTGTTAGTTTTTTGGCATCTTCTCTTAGTGGATTTTCTGTTAAAGTTTGATAATACTCCTCGTCACTTAGAATTTTGTGTGCTTCTGCCAGGTAGGCCTTCCTATCCTGGATCACGATGCCGCCTCTGTGACGGTAACGTACACTACACACAGGGGGGAGGATAGTGACCACTGCGATCCACCCTCACCCCTGGCCCTGCCTACTTGCCTCACAATTCCTAATGACAGGGGACAACTAGACGGCAGTCCCTAACTTAGGATACGTGCTGGGAAGACAGACAAGACAAATAACGGAACGTGAAGGGACTGGGTCAATACCTAGAGAGCTACGCAGTACTAAGGAATGAGCAGAGAATAGTCAGGAAAAGCCGAGGTCAAATACCAGGAGAGAAACGAAGTACAACAGGAGTCTGCAAAGAATCATCAGGTGGAAGCCGGGGTCAGAATACCAGGAGTGATGCGCAGTACAGGATGAGCAGGCAGAGAATCATCAGGGAACACAGGATCAGGTAAGTATGCAGGAACAAAACAATCACCAGACACCTAAAATTAACAGGCAACTTGTGGCCAGCAGGCTGCCTGTATTTATAGTGGGGAGTGAGGGTCAAGGAATTATGCACCTTCCTGACATCCACTATTTTAGACACCACATACTTGACAGCATCATTAACAAGAACCGGCAGAGGCGAGGCTTTTGATGGTACTAATGGTTCAATATATCTTTTTTTTTTTAAACAATTTTTTATTTTATTTTTTTAAATAATCCATACATATGAATATTATAAAATATCACACAGTAGTGCAAAGACAGTATAAGGCTTGAGTTACAATCGTCACATTTGTGTAAAGACAAAATATGAATATCAAATACAGATATTATTATATGCATATGTCAGAAAACCTGAAAGTGGAACAAAGAACTTAGGAACACCTGGATATAGAATATAAGATGTTAAGTAAAGTTTCTATATAATTTCCATAAAGACCAAATACTAAGAAATGTACTTCTAGATTTTAACTCCCAATGTGAGAGTTCTTCAAGGCGGTAGAATTGATCGACTTTGGCTATCCAGTGGTCTATAGTAGGAATGACTGAACTACGGCAATTTATGGGGAGAAGTAGTCGGGCAGCTGAAATCAGAAAGGAAAAGAGGTTTTTTTTGTGGACGTCCACACCCTGTATGCCGAAGGACAATAGTGCAATCTCAGGGGAAGTGGGGAAGTTGGTCTTGCATATGTTATTGCTTAAGTTGAATATTTTCTCCCACCAGGGTTTTAGCAGGGAAAATTCCCACCAGATATGGGAAAAAGAACCTTTATTTTTTTCACATCTCCAGCATTTGTCTGGGACACTTGGATAGTACGAGGAGATCTTGTCTGGGGTTCTGTACCACCTAGATAATACCTTGTAACCGTTCTCCTGTACTCAAACACATCTTGAGAGCTTGTGTGGAGTACTGAAGAGTTTAGTCATTTCAGATTGAGAGAATTGTCTTCCCAGATCCTTTTCCCATTGTGCTATTACTGCTGGTTTGACACTTGGAGTGGATAGGGTAAGTTTTTTTATAAAGAACGGAAATTAACTTAGATAGGTAATTTGTAGACTTCAATAGTAGAGATGAGCGAACCCGAACTGTATAGTTTTTTTCGTAAAAGTCCGGGTTCGGGTTCAGTGTTCGGCGCTTTCTTGGCGCTTTTTGAAAGGCTGCAAAGCAGCCAATCAACAAGCGTCATACTACTTGCCCCAAGAGGCTATCACAGCCTTGCCTACTATTGGCATGGCTGTGATTGGCCAGTGCAGCATGTGACCCAGCCTCTATATAAGCTTGGGTCACGTTGCGCTGCACGTCACTCTGCTGATTCAAGCATAGGGAGAGGTTGCAGCTGCGACGTTAGGGCGAGATTAGGCAGATTAACTCCTCCAAAAGACTTCATTCTGTGATCGATCTGCAGCTGTGGATCATTGAAGTGCTAATATCGACTTGCTCACTTTTTTGAGGCTGCCCAGAGCGTTTTTAGATCACTTTTTTTCTGGGGTGATCGGCGGCCATTTTGTGACTTGTGGTGCGCCAGCACAAGCTATCACCAAGTGTATTTAACCATCAATAGTGTGGTTATTTTGTGCTATATCCTACATCAGCTGCAGGCTGAGCCTGTGTCACCGAAGTGCATTTAACCATCAACAGTCTGGTTATTTTTTGGCCATATACTACATCAGCTGCAGGCTGAGCCTGTGTCACCGAAGTGCATTTAACCATCAACAGTCTGGTTATTTTTTGGCCATATACTACATCTGGTGCAGGCTGAGCCTGTGTCACCCAAGTGCATTTAACCATCAATAGTGTGGTTATTTTTTGGCCATATACTACATCAGGGGCAAGTTGAGCCTGTCACCCAGCGCCTAAAAAATAGACCTGACATTTCTATTCAAGCAAATCTGTACTGTTTTAGCTGCTCAAGTTATTTGTAGTGACCGTAAAAGCACACTTTTTGTTCTGGGTTGAAAAACTATTCCCAAATTTGCCATTCTCAAAATAACTAGTTTCTGGTATTTGAGGCCTACTTGAAATCTATCCCAAAAAGGATATCTTACATTGAAGGTGCTGATAGTGTCATTCAGAAAAACCTAAGACACACGCTACCGTGCAGATAGAAGTCTAATTCTGTGATTAAACCTATACCTGTCACACAGCGCAAAAAAAAAAACAGGCCTAACATTTCTATTCAACCAAATCTGTACTGTTTTAGCTGGTCAAGTTATTTGTAGTGACCGTAAAAGCACACTTTTTTTTCTGGGTTGAAAAACTATTCCCAAATTTGCCATTCTCAAAATAACTAGTTTCTGGTATATGAGGCCTACTTGAAATCTATCCCAAAAAGGATATCTTACATTGAAGGTGCTGATAGTGTCATTCAGAAAAACCTAAGACACACGCTACCGTGCAGATAGAAGTCTAATTCTGTGATTAAACCTATACCTGTCACACAGCGCAAAAAAAAAACAGGCCTGACATTTCTATTCAACCAAATCTGTACTGTTTTAGCTGGTCAAGTTATTTGTAGTGACCGTAAAAGCACACTTTTTGTTCTGGGTTGAAAAACTATTCCCAAATTTGCCATTCGCAAAATAACTAGTTTCTGGTATATGAGGCCTACTTGAAATCTATCCCAAAAAGGATATCTTACATTGAAGGTGCTGATAGTGTCATTCAGAAAAACCTAAGACACACGCTACCGTGCAGATAGAAGTCTGATTCTGTGATTAAACCTATACCTGTCACACAGCGCAAAAAAAAACAGGCCTGACATTTCTATTCAACCAAATCTGTACTGTTTTAGCTGGTCAAGTTATTTGTAGTGACCGTAAAAGCACATTTTTTGTTCTGGGTTGAAAAACTATTCCCAAATTTGCCATTCTCAAAATTGTGGTGAACGGGAACAATGAGGAAAACATCTAATAAGGGACGCGGACGCGGACATGGTCGTGGTGGTGTTAGTGGACCCTCTGTTGCTGGGAGAGGACGTGGCCGTTCTGCCACAGCCACACGTCCTAGTGAACCAACTACCTCAGGTCCCAGTAGCCAGCAGAATTTACAGCGATATTTGGTGGGGCCCAATGCCGTTCTAAGGATGCTAAGGCCTGAGCAGGTACAGGCATTAGTCAATTGGGTGGCCGACAGTGGATCCAGCACGTTCACATTATCTCCCACCCAGTCTTCTGCAGAAAGCGCACAGATGGCGCATGAAAACCAAGCCCATCGGTCAGTCACATCACCCCCATGCATATCAGGGAAACTGTCTGAGCCTCAAGTTATGCAGCAGTCTCTTATGCTGTTTGAAGACTCTGCTGCCAGGGTTTCCCAAGGGCATCCACCTAGCCCTTCCCCAGGGGTGGAAGAGATAGAATGCACTAACGCACAACCACTTATTTTTCCTGATGATGAGGACATGGGAATACCACCTCAGCACGTCTCTGATGATGACAAAACACAGGTGCCAACTGCTGCGTCTTTCTGCAGTGTGCAGACTGAACAGGAGGTCAGGGATCAAGACTGGGTGGAAGACGATGCAGGGGATGATGAGGTCCTAGACCCCACATGGAATGAAGGTCGTGCCACTGACTTTCACAGTTCGGAGGAAGAGGCAGTGGTGAGATTGAGCCAACAGCGTAGCAAAAGAGGGAGCAGTGGGCAAAATCAGAACACTCGCCGCCAAGAGACTCTGCCTGCTACTGACCGCCGCCATCTGGGACCGAGCACCCCAAAGGCAGCTTCAAGGAGTTCCCTGGCATGGCACTTCTTCAAACAATGTGCTGACGACAAGACCCGAGTGGTTTGCACGCTGTGCCATCAGAGCCTGAAGCGAGGCATTAACGTTCTGAACCTTAGCACAACCTGCATGACCAGGCACCTGCATGCAAAGCATGAACTGCAGTGGAGTAAACACCTTAAAAACAAGGAAGTCACTCAGGCTCCCCCTGCTACCTCTTCTGCTGCTGCCGCCTCGGCCTCTTCTGCTGCTGCTGCCGCCGCCTCGGTCTCTTCCTCTGCCTCTGGAGGAACGTTGGCACCTGCCGCCCAGAAAACATGGGATGTACCACCAACACCACCACCTGCGTCACCAAGCATCTCAACCATGTCACACGGCAGCGTTCAGCTCTCCATCTCACAAACATTTGAGAGAAAGCGTAAATTCCCACCTAGCCACCCTCGATCCCTGGCCCTGAATGCCAGCATTTCTAAACTACTGGCCTATGAAATGCTGTCATTTAGGCTGGTGGACACAGACAGCTTCAAACAGCTCATGTCGCTTGCTGTCCCACAGTATGTTGTTCCCAGCCGCCACTACTTCTCCAAGAGAGCCGTGCCTTCCCTGCACAACCAAGTATCCGATAAAATCAAGTGTGCACTGCGCAACGCCATCTGTGGCAAGGTCCACCTAACCACAGATACGTGGACCAGTAAGCACGGCCAGGGACGCTATATCTCCCTACACTGCACACTGGGTAAATGTAGTGGCGGCTGGGCCCCAGGCGGAGAGCTGTTTGGCGCACGTCCTTCCGCCGCCAAGGATCGCAGGGCAACATTCTTTGCCTCCTGTCTCCTCCTCCTCCTACTCAGCTTCCTCCTCCTCTTCTTCCACCTGCTCATCCAGTCAGCCACACACCTTCACCACCAACTTCAGCACAGCCCGGGGTAAACGTCAGCAGGCCGTTCTGAAACTCATATGTTTGGGGGACAGGCCCCACACCGCACAGGAGTTGTGGCTGGGTATAGAACAACAGACCGACGAGTGGTTGCTGCCGGTGAACCTCAAGCCTGGCCTGGTGGTGTGCGATAATGGGCGAAATCTCGTTGCAGCTCTGGGACTAGCCGGTTTGACGCACATCCCTTGCCTGGCGCATGTGCTGAATTTGGTGGTGCAGAAGTTCATTCACAACTACCCCAACATGTCAGAGCTGCTGCATAAAGTGCGGGCCATCTGTTCGCGCTTCCGGCGTTCACATCCTGCGCTGCTCGCCTGTCTGCGCTACAGCATAATTTCGGCCTTCCCGCTCACCGCCTCATATGCGACGTGCCCACCAGGTGGAACTCCACCTTGCACATGCTGGACAGACTGTGCGAGCAGCAGCAGGCCATAGTGGAGTTTCAGCTGCAGCACGCACGGGTCAGTGGCACTGCGGATCAGCCCCACTTCACCACCAATGACTGGGCCTCCATGCGAGACCTGTGTGCCCTGTTGCGCTGTTTCGAGTACTCCACCAACATGGCCAGTGGCGATGATGCCGTTATCAGCGTTACAATACCACTTCTATGTCTCCTTGAGAAAACACTTAGGGTGATGATGGAAGAGGAGGTGGCCCAGGAGGAGGAGAAGGAAGAGGGGTCATTTTTAGCACTTTCAGGCCAGTCTCTTCGAAGTGACTCAGAGGGAGGTTTTTTGCAACACCAGAGGCCAGGTACAAATGTGGCCAGACAAGGCCCACTACTGGAGGACGAGGAGGACGAGGATGAGGAGGAGGATGAGGATGAAGCAGGTTCACAGCGGGCTGGCATCCAACGCAGCTCGGGCCCATCACTGGTGCGTGGCTGGGGGGAAACGCAGGACGATGACGATACGCCTCCCACAGAGGACAGCTTGTCCTTACCTCTGGGCAGCCTGGCACACATGAGCGACTACATGCTGCAGTGCCTGCGCAACGACAGCAGAGTTGCCCACAATTTAACATGTGCGGACTACTGGGTTGCCACCCTGCTGGATCCACGGTACAAAGACAATGTGCCCACCTTACTGCATGCACTGGAGCGTGATAGTAAGATGCGCGAGTACAAGTGCAAGTTGGTAGACGCGCTACTGAGAGCATTCCCAAATGTCACAGGGGAACAAGTGGAAGCCCAAGGCGAAGGCAGAGGAGGAGCAAGAGGTCGCCAACGCAGCTGTGTCACGGCCAGCTCCTCTGAGGGCAGGGTTAGCATGTCAGAGATGTGGAAAGGTTTTGTCACCACGCCACAGCTAACTGCACCACCACCTGATACGGAACGTGTTAGCAGGAGGCAACATTTCAATAACATGGTGGAACAGTACCTGTGCACACCCCTCCACATACTGACTGATGGTTCGGCCCCATTCAACTTCTGGGTCTCCAAATTGTCCACGTGGCCAGAGCTAGCCTTTTATGCCTTGGAGGTGCTGGCCTGCCCGGTGGCCACCGTTTTGTCTGAACGTGTATTCAGCACGGCAGGGGGCGTCATTACAGACAAACGCAGCCGCCTGTCTACAGCCAATGTGGACAAGCTGACGTTCATAAAAATGAACCAGGCATGGATCCCACAGGACCTGTCCATCTCTTGTGCAGATTAGACATTAACTACCTCCCCTTAACAATATATTATTGTACTCCAGGGCACTTCCTCATTCAATCCTATTTTTATTTTCATTTTACCATTATATTGCGGGGCAACCCAAAGTTGAATGAACCTCTCCTCTGTCTGGGTGCCGGGGCCTAAAAATATCTGACAGTGGCCTGTTCCAGTGGTGGGTGACATGAAGCCTGATTCTCTGCTATGACATGAAGACTGATTCTCTGCTGACATGAAGCCTGAATCTCTCTGTTATGGGACCTCTCTCCTCTGCCTGGGTCTAAATATGTGACAATGGACAGTTCCAGTGGTGGGTGACGTGAAGCCTGATTCTCTGCTATGACATGAAGACTGATTCTCTGCTGACATGAAGCCTGAATCTCTGTTATGGGACCTCTCTCCTCTGCCTGGGTGCCTGGGCCTAAATATGTGACAATGGACTGTTCCAGTGGTGGGTGACGTGAAGCCTGATTCTCTGCTATGACAGGAAGACTGATTCTCTGCTGACATGAAGCCTGAATCTCTGTTATGGGACCTCTCTCCTCTGTCTGGGTGCCGGGGCCTAAAAATATCTGATAGTGGCCTGTTCCAGTGGTGGGTGACGTGAAGCCTGATTCTCTGCTATGACATGAAGACTGATTCTCTGCTGACATGAAGCCTGAATCTCTGTTATGGGACCTCTCTCCTCTGCCTGGGTGCCTGGGCCTAAATATGTGACAATGGACTGTTCCAGTGGTGGGTGACGTGAAGCCTGATTCTCTGCTATGACATGAAGACTGATTCTCTGCTGACATGAAGCCAGATTCTCTGTTACGGGACCTCTCTCCTCTGCCTGGGTGCCTGGGCCTTAACCCCTTAAGGACATAGGACGTACCGGTACGCCCTATTTCCCGAGTCCTTAAGGACACAGGACGTACCGGTACGTCCTGACTTAAAATCGGAATTCCGGCGCCGCGGGGGTTAATCGGAACGGGATGCCGGCTGAAATCATTCAGCCGGCATCCCGTAACAATGCAGGGGGGGGTCATTTGACCCCCCCGTATCGGCGATCGCAGCAAACCGCAGGTCAATTCAGACCTGCGGTTTGCTGCGCTTTTTGCAGTTTCTGATCCCCGCGGGCCCTGACCGCGGGGATCAGAAACTTGAGAGTGCATAAAATCTATATTTTTCACCCCCCCCCCGCACCCCTGCACGATTTGATGCCGGCGGGTGGTGCGGGGGGGGGTGTCGCATTCGGTGGGGGCGTTGCGGGAGGCGGGCGGTGCGGCAGGCGGGATCGCGATCCCCCGCCCGCCTCCCCATGAACGATCGTTGGCTTCTAGTGGTTATACCAGGGTGCCAGCACATTGCTGGCACCCTGGTATAAACGGCTGACATCTGTGCAGATGTCAGCCGTTTAACCCTTTCCATACCGCGGTCCGTACGGACCGCTGTATGGAAAAAGTTAACTGTCATCGGTCAGGGAGCTCCCTCCCTCTCCATCGGGGGGCTGCTGTGCCTTTGCAGCCCCCCGATGGAGAGGGAGAGAGCCCCCCGACAGCCCCCCTCAGCCCTGTGCTTACCCTTCCCCGTCTGCGAAGTTCTGAGCAGACGGGGAAGGTTCCCATGGCAACAGGACGCCTGCTCAGGCGTCCTGCTGTCCATGGTGCTGAACAGATCTGTGCTAAAAGCATAGATCTGTTCAGTGTAAGTAAAATACAGTTCAGAACAATATATATTGTACTGTACTGTATTATACAGACATCAGACCCACTGGATCTTCAAGAACCAAGTGGGTCTGGGTCAAAAAAATGTAAAAAAAAGTGAAAAAAGTTAAGATAAAAAAAAAAAACATTTATCACTGAATAAAAATTAAAGAAATAAAATAAAGTACACATATTAGGTATCGTCGCGTCCGTAACGACCTGATCTATAAAACGGTCATGTTACTTTCCCCGCATGGTGAACGCCATAAAAATAAAAAAATAAAAACTATGAGAAAATTTAAATTTTGCCCACCTTACTTCCCAAAAAAGGTAATAAAAGTGATCAAAAAAGTCGCATGTACGCCCATATAGTACTAATCAAAACGTCATCTCATCCCGCAAAAAATGAGACCCTACTCAAGATAATCGCCCAAAAACTGAAAAAACTATGGCTCTTAGACTATGGAAACACTAAAACATGATTTTTTTTGTTTCAAAAATGAAATCATTGTGTAAAACTTACATAAATAAAAATAAAGTATACATATTAGGTATCGACGCGTCCGTATCGACCGGCTCTATAAAAATATCACATGACCTAACCCCTCAGTTGACCACCGTAAAAAAAAAAAAAAAAAACGGTGTAAAAAAAGCAATTTTTTGCCATCTTACGTCACAAAAAGTGTAATAGCAAGCGATCAAAAAGTCATATGCACCCCAAAATAGTGCCAATCAAACCGTCATCTCATTTTGCAAAAAATGAGTCCCTACTCAAGATAATCGCTCAAAAACTGAAAAAACTATGGCTCTTAGACTATGGAGACACTAAAACATTTTTTGGGTTTTAAAAATGAAGTTATTGTATAAAACTTACATAAACAAAAAAAATTGTATACATATTAGGTATCGCCGCGTCCGTGACAACCTGCTCTATAAAATTACCACATGATCTAACCTGTCAGATGAATGTTGTAAATAACAAAAAAAAAAAACGTGCCAAAAAAGCTATTTCTTGTTACCTTGCCGCACAAAAAGTGTAATATAGAGCAACCAAAAATCATATGTACCCTAAACTAGTACCAACAAAACTGCCACCTCATCCCGTAGTTTCTAAAATGGGGTCACTGTTTTGGAGTTTCTACTCTGGGGGAGCATCAGGGGGCTTCAAATGGGACATGGTGTAAAAAAAAACAGTCCAGCAAAACCTGCCTTCCAAAAACCGTATGGCATTCCTTTCCTTCTGCGCCCTGCCGTGTGCCCGTACAGCGGTTTACAACCACATATGGGGTGTTTCTGTAAACTACAGAATCAGGGCCATAAATATTGAGTTTGGTTTGGCTGTTAACCCTTGCTTTGTAACTGGAAAAAAAATATTAAAATGGAAAATCTGCCAAAAATGTGAAATTTTGAAATTGTGTCTCTATTTTCCATTAAATCTTGTGCAACACCTAAAGGGTTAACAAAGTTTGTAAAATCAGTTTTGAATACCTTGAGGGGTGTAGTTTCTTAGATGGGGTCACTTTTATGGAGTTTCTACTCTAGGGGTGCATCAAGGGGGCTTCAAATGGGACATGGTGTCAAAAAAACAGTCCAGCAAAATCTGCCTTCCAAAAACCAAACCGCGCACCTTTCACTCTACGCCCCACTGTGTGGCCGTACAGTAGTTTACGGCCACATATGGGGTGTTTCTGTGAACAGCAGAGTCAGGGCAATAAAGATACAGTCTTGTTTGGCTGTTAACCCTTGCTTTGTTAGTCGAAAAAATGGGTTAAAATTGAAAATTAGGCAAAAAAATGAAATTCTCAAATTTCATCTCCATTTGCCAATAACTCTTGTGCAACACCTAAAGGGTTAACAACGTATGTAAAATCAGTTTTGAATACCTTGATGGGTGTAGTTTCTTAGATGGGGTCACTTTTAGGGAGTTTATAATCTAGGGGTGCATCAGGGGGGCTTCAAATGGGACATGGTGTAAATAAACCAGTCCATAAAAATCAGCCTTCCAAAAACCATACGGCGCACCTTTCACTCTACGCCCCGCTGTGTGGCCGTACAGTAGTTTACGGCCACATATTGGGTGTTTCTGTAAACGGCAGAGTCAGGGCAATAAAGATACAGTCTTGTTTGGCTGTTAACCCTTGCTTTGTTAGTGGAAAAAATGGGTTAAAATGAAAAATTAGACAAAAAAATGAAATTCTCAAATTTCCTCCCCATTTGCCAATAACTCTTGTGCAACACCTAAAGGGTTAACAATGTATGCAAAATCAGTTTTGAATACCTTGAGGGGTGTAGTTTCTTAGATGGGGTCATTTTTGGGTGGTTTCTATTATGTAAGCCTCGCAAAGTGACTTCAGACCAGAACTGGTCCCTAAAAATTGAGTTTTTGTAAATTTCTGAAAAATTTCAAGATTTGCTTCTAAACTTCTAAGCCTTATAACTTCCCCAAAAAATAAAATATCATTCCCAAAACAATTCAAACATGAAGTGGACATATGGGGAATGTAAAGTCATCACAATTTTTGGGGGTATTACTATGTATTACAGAAGTAGAGAAACTGAAACTTTGAAATTTGCAAATTTTTCAAACTTTTTGGTAAATTAGGTATTTTTTTGTGCAAAAAAAATATTTTTTTTTACTTCATTTTACCAGTGTCATGAAGTACAATATGTGACGAAAAAACAATCTTAGAATGGCCTGGATAAGTCAAAGCGTTTTAAAGTTATTAGCACTTAAAGTGACACTGGTCAGATTTCCAAAAAATGGCCTGGTCCTTAAGGTGAAAATGAGCCCGGTCCTTAAGGGGTTAATATCTGACAATGGACTGTTCCAGTGTTGGGTGACGTAAAGCATGATTCTCTGCTATGACATGCAGACTGATTCTCTGCTGACATGAAGCCAGATTCTCTGTTACGGGACCTCTCTCCTCTGCCTGGGTGCCTGGGCCTAAATATATGACAATGGACTGTTACAGTGGTGGGTGACGTGAAGCCTGATTCTCTGCTATGACATGCAGACTGATTCTCTGCTGACATGAAGCCAGATTCTCTGTTACGGGACCTCTCTCCTCTGCCTGGGTGCCGGGGCCTAAATATATGACAATGGACTGTTACAGTGGTGGGTGACGTGAAGCCAGATTCTTTGCTATGGCATGAAGACTGATTCTCTGCTGACGTGAAGCCAGATTCTCTGCTATGGGACCTCTCTCCAATTGATATTGGTTAATTTTTATTTATTTTATTTTTATTTTAATTCATTTCCCTATCCACATTTGTTTGCAGGGGATTTACCTACATGTTGCTGCCTTTTGCAGCCCTCTAGCTCTTTCCTGGGCTGTTTTACAGCCTTTTTAGTGCCGAAAAGTTCGGGTCCCCATTGACTTCAATGGGGTTCGGGTTCGGGACGAAGTTCAGGTCGGGTTCAGATCCCGAACCCGAACATTTCCGGGAAGTTCGGCCGAACTTCTCGAACCCGAACATTGAGGTGTTCGCTCAACTCTATTCCTCATCTTCCAGCTCTTGCTCCTCGACGGCTTGATCAAAGACACAACGCAATGCACACTTCAGAAAAAAGGCGTAAGGTACAATGTCACTGATGGCACCCTGGCTGCGACTAACCAGTTTGGTGATCTCATCAAATGGCTGAAAGGTGGAGTGGAGGACAAATGGGAGGAGAGAGGAGAAGGAGAAGAGGTGGGACGTGGAGTGTCGGGAGTGTGGCTTTGTGGGTCCTGACACTAAGCTTGGTGATGGGAGGCCAAGTGCCTTCTTAAGTCGGTCGTCCCTAGGTGAGTGTTGGGACTTATGCGTTGACAGCACAGGCTGCAGATAGCAACACTATTGTCAGCAGCTGACATATTAAAAAAAGCCCACACTGTGGAGCCATGTGCCGCCGTCCTGGGAGTGCCAGATGTGACCGTGCATGGTGGATTGCTCGCTCCAGATACATTTGCAGTCTGCTTTTTGCCTCCTGTGCACTGCGAGTTCTGACTGCTTCTCCTCCTTCTCCTCCCTATCTGCTACTCCGTCTCTCCCTCTAAATTCTTCTTCTCTTCCTCTCTTATGGGCACCCACGTGACATCTATCGACACGTCATCATCGTCACCTTCACCACCACTGACATTAGAGATCTCGGAGTAGGAAGCAACAGTGGGGACCTCCGTCCTTGGGCTGATCTGGGTACTGTCGTCAGACCGCTGGATGGCTGTCATTGCTACCTCCTCTTCCTGATCCGGTGGCAAGAATGGCTGCACATCAGTAAGGTCTCTGACTCGAGTGGAGGGGCTATGATGGTGGTGGTGGTGGTGTCTTTGGTTGTGCACACAGCAGAGAGTGAGGAGGGTGCAGATACAAAGGATGAGGAGAGTGCAGAAGAGGAAGGTTGAGTGGCTCACTCAACCAACTCTGGTGCGTCCTTTGACATAATCGCACGCATCTTCTCCAACTTCCCACTTAGGCTCCGGCCTGGTGCACCTGCTCTACCCCTACCACCCCTGCGGGTTGGCCTGCCTCTTCCTCTACCTGTCATTTTCAAAATGACCCTGTGACAAAGTCCCTATAGAAGAGCAGTATTTGTGGAAGCAGGTATATTGCAGGCCTCATTCAATATTTGGTGGAAGCTGGTATATCAATTCCCTCTATCAGTATTTTGTGGAAACAGGTATATAGAACCCCTTCTTAAGTATTTGCTGGAAGCTTAAATTTCAAACCCCTTAATCAATATTAGGTGGAAGCTGGTATATCAATCCCCTCTATCATTATTTTGTGGGAACAGGTATATAGAACCCTTTCATGAGTATTTGCTGGAAGCTGGTATATCAAACCCCGTAATATTTGGTGGAAGCTGGTGTATCGCAGGGCTCAATATTTTGTGAAAGCCGGTGTATCACACCCCTCAATCAATATTTTGTGGAAGCAGGTATATCAAACCCCTTAGGCTACTTTCACACTAGCGTTCGGGGCTCCGCTTGTGAGTTCCGTTTGAAGGCTCTCACAAGCGGCCCCGAACGGATCCGTCCAGCCCTAATGCATTCTGAGTGGATGCGGATCCGCTCAGAATGCATCAGTCTGGCTCCGTTTGTCCTCCGCTCCGCTCAGCAGGCGGACACCTGAACGCAGCTTGCAGCGTTCGGGTGTCCGCCTGGCCGTGCGGAGGCAAACGGATCCGTCCAGACTTACAATGCAAGTCAATGGGGACGGATCTGTTTGAAGTTGACACAGTATGGCTCAATTTTAAAACGGATCCGTCCCCCATTGACTTTCAATGTAAAGTCAAAACGGATCCGTTTGCATTATCATGAACAAAAATGGTAATGCAAACGGATCCGTTCTGAACGGATCCAAGCGTTTGCATTAGAGGTGCGGATCCGTCTGTGCAGATACCAGACGGATCCGCACCAAACGCAGGTGTGAAAGTAGCCTTAATCAGTATTTTGTGGAAGCAGGTATATTGCACCGCTTAATCAGTTTTTGTTGGGGGCAACAGGTATATCACATCTGTTGCAATTAGTTATTTCAACGTCCGGCGAATACAATGTGACTATTATATTTTTTTCTGTTTCTGGATGTAACAACATTATATGGAAATCTATGTAAAATGAATTACTTTTTTGACAATTAAAAATAAATTGCATAATCTGAACTGGAGTGCCGTGGATATCCCTTATCACAAGTATGTCTGTCTGCTGATTGGCTGGCTGCTAGGCATTATGGGTGATCTCACATTCCTGTGTTTCTTACTTTTACATGTGTAGCAGCCTTTTTAAGAAAAATTAAGATCCGCTGTCACAAAGCTCGAGGATATTTGGATTCATGGTAAATGAATTTTTTTCTAAACTTCAGATCAAATTCCTCTTCAGATGCTTTGATTAGCTCAACACTAGTTTTAGGAACACTGTTAAGAGGGGAGGAACAGGGTGATTGATAGGAGTGGGCTGGTCCTGCTTTCTTCTAGGAGGGGGAGTTCCTGTATAGCTACAGAGTGGAAGGGATGCAGCCTGCAGTGCTCCTACTCCTATTGTATAATTCTCCAGAGAGAATCATTACAGATTACCTAAAGTCATGCCTTGAGAGGATAAAGACAGCAGAGGGAACTGCTCTATTCATCTTTGACAGACACCGCTGTGAAGTGAGGGAATACACCTGAAGACACCCTCGTCACCAAACAACCACTTGGCCTGTGTCACCTAAGTGCAGAATTGGCACCAGCCAACCTGCCTCTATATGCTTGCTGGTGTCAGAAGAATTGCACTAAAGCCTGCTGCTACTGTATATATTATCAGGTTATATGTTGCACTTAGTAAAGAGGACTTTGTTACTTTCAATTCTGGCTTCATTCTTCAGTGCTATAGCTTTCACTGCAATGGACTCCAGGGAGCAACGACCTGAGGTAGGACACCGTGACACTACAACACTACATCAGGGGCGTTACCACTCCCATTCTCTACACTGGTTCTCATGGGGGCTTGCTAAAAACAAACACTACATTCAGGGGCGTAACTAGAGGAGACTGGGCCCCACAACAAATTTTTGTATGCCCCCCCCTTCCCCCGTGTAAACCCCGCTCCTTTGGCTAGTTACGATCTAGACCAGACCAGGCTGCCACGCCATCCTTTTCCTATTATATATATTATATACATACACACACACTCTATCTGTCATCTAGTGTCATTCTATCATACTGTTGGGGGGGCCGTGTCAAAGTCTTAGGCCCCTTTGACACGGGCGAGTTTTCCGCGCGGCTGCAATGCGTGATGTGAACGCATTGCACCCGCACTGAATCTGGACCCATTCACTTCAATGTGGCTGTGTACATGATCAGTGATTTTCACGCATGACTTGTGCGCTGCATAAAAATCGCAGCATGCTCTATATTCTGCGTTTTTCACGTAGTGCAGGCCCCAAAGAAGTGAATGGGGCTGCTTGAAAATCGCATTGCATCCGCAAGCATTGCGGATGCAATGCGATTTTCACGGATGGTTGCTAGGAGATGATAGGGACCCGAACTTTATTATTTTCCCTTATAACATGGTTATAAGGGAAAATAATAGCATTCTTAATACAGAATGCTAAGTAACATGTGGCTTGAGGGGTTAAAAAATAATAAAATATTTAATTATTCACCTCATACACTTGATCGCGCAGTCTGGCTCGTCTTCTTTCAGGACCTGGCAGGAAAAGTACCTTTGGTGACGTCACGTTGTGAGCGTGGTGACGTTGGAGCAGGTCCTGCTGAATGAAGATAGAAATCTGCTATCTTCATTCAGCAGGACCTGCGCCGATGTCACCACGCACACCACCAGGTTGCTAGGAGATATTGTTTGTAAACTTTTAGTATTTTATCACGTGCATGAAAAACGCATCAAAATCCATTGCACCCGCGCAGAAAAAACTGAGTGCAATCGTAGACAAAACTGACTGAACTTGCTTGAAAAATGGTGCAAGTTTCAATGAATGCACCCTGAACGCATCTGGAGCCAACCCGTATCGTTCGTGTGAAAGGGGCCAGCCATTCCCGTATTGCAGACCGCATATGCGGATTAGCAATAAATGGGCACCCTTCAGTGTGCATTCCGCATCACAGATGCGGACCCATTCACTTCAATCGGTCCGCAAATCCGGAGATGCGGAAGGGTGCGAAACAGAATCACGGAACGGAACACTACGTAAGCACTACGCAGTACTTCCGTGGGGTTCCTTTCCGCACTTCCGTTCCGCCAAAAGATAAAACATGTCCTTTTTGCAGAATTGTGCTTTCCTGGGTAATATACCCGGAGAGGTCAACATGACATCACACTACACTGTATGTACAGCACAGTATGACCCCTGCTGTAGGATAGGCGCCCATTCTATGTATTGCTGCAGGGCTGACACTGACTGTAGTCTGTCTCCATGGTCTGAGCCCCTGGTAACCAGTGGAGTAGCTAGAAATGACTGGGCCCCACAGCAAATTTTTAAACGGGCAGGCAGGCATCATACAGTGGCATTTGATTCTTTAATATACATGTGTTTTTACTGGACTATGACATACACGATACAAAAATGCAGTACTCCACGTTCTTGTATCCAGTGAGGCCGGACTAAAGCGGAGCTAAAGGGAGGCCAGCATGACGCTGGTTTGGTTGGCGAGGAGTCAGGCGGTGGAAGGGTTAATTAGGCTTGCAGCCGGGAGGTGGAGGGTGTTGCTAGGGTAACTAAAGGGGGTGTGGTGGGGGGTTATATAAAGTGTGGGGGAAGAGGGGTTCGGGGTGCCAGTTTGTTTGGGCGGTTAGCCAACTGCACGTACTTGTCTCCTCACCATGTCGGTAGACAAAATGCTGGCCCAGATCAGGATGGAGGCGGAGGCCCGGGGACCCGACTGGTTGAGGTAACAGTTAGGAGGCCTGCTTCAGGGACCCCCAGTGGCGGCGGTGACTCCTGAGGACGGGGCTAGACGGCCGCAGCGGGCCCGACCGCCGGCGCGCTTAAGTCCGGATGAAACCCCACGGGTCAGACGCCGATTGCGGAGCCCCTCCGGGAACCCTTCACGGCGGGGAGCGGTGCAGCAGGCTTCAGTCAGGCGCTCCGGCTGTGGGAGGAATCCAGTGCAGCGGCGGGCCCATGAGCAGAGCGGGGATGTAAACCCCTTCCCCCGCTCTCTGCAGCAGTGTCGGCCGGATCGGGACCAGGGTCTGCGGGTACTCCCAGTTGTTCCGGTTCTGGGAGGTCCGCTCAGCGTGGGAGAGGGTCCGCTGTTGTACGGGCTGTGCAGGAGTCTCCCCAGGATTTGCACAGGCCCCATGCTTCCAGTGAGTTCGGTGATGGCCACGCCCCCCATTTGACTGTTGCCATGCCAGGCAGAAGCTGGAGGGATGATGAAAGAGATGGAGCAGTGCGGTCTGAAGACAGATGCAGCGCGGCAAGTACATCTGCTGAACGTCCTGTTGGCGAACTGGAGCGTCTGGATGCCGGATTAGCGGCGGCGGGTTTGACAGCACCCGCGCGTCCTGGTGAGATATCATGGGGTCATTTTTTGTCTTTACTGGGCTGTCCGGGGGGCGTCGGGGGTGCAGGACGGCCAGAGGAGGTGGGTAGGAGCTTGGGTAAGATTTTGGGTGGATTAGCGGGGTGGTTGTCGGGTGTCGGGGCGGGTGGAGCATCGCCGCTGCCGGCTTGGGGTGTGGGGCCTGGGGCCGGGGGGACGGATACGGGGGCGAGTTCTGTGTCAGTGGGGTCTGCGTCAGTGCAAACTCAGGCTGGGGGAGAGGAGGATAGGCCTAAAGTGGATGACGGTGCACGGGGAGAGGTTTACGTGTGTTTTGAGGGTCCTCTAGGGGCGCACTTAAAACAGGAGGTTAGGGAACGGATCTGGAGGGGGGAGTATGTGGAAATATTTTCCCTGCTCCCGTTAGAGAGGTTTCAGCTAGATAAGGTAAGGAAGGAGGAGGGTAAAAAAGAGGAGGATGAGAAGCGGCGTTACCGCTTGATTCCGCGAACGTTTGCTAACTGGTTGCAGGCGTTCGCAATTTTGGCTAGCGTCATTGGTGAAAAAGCGCCGGAATGTTGTTCGGCTCTTTTTTGTTATATGGACGCGATAGGGGAAGCATACCGGGTTTATGGGGGTACGGGTTGGCTCCGATATGACGAGCAATTCCGTCAGAGGAAGGCGGTCCGGCCTAACATACGGTGGGATCACAAGGATATCGGGCTGTGGTTAAGGGTTACAGCCCCGGTACGGTCTGGGCAGCCCTTTCGGGGGGAGTCGGGGGGGTCAGGACAAGGGAATTTCGCGGCGGCTTCAGCAAGAGGGTTGTGTTTCTTGTTTAATGACGGAAACTGTAAATTTGGTGCAAAGTGTAAGTTCAAACACGAGTGTACCAATTGTGGGGGATCTCATGGAGCGAATCGATGCTTCAGGGGAGGTCGGCAGAGAGGTGGGGACAATGTTGGAAAAGGGTCGGACGCCGGTGCAGGTGGAAAGGATGGCACGCTTTCTAAGTAGGTACCCGCGTAGGGAGGCGGCGATGTTGCTGGTTGATGGTTTTCGGGTGGGTTTTGTTATTCCGTCAGTTGCGGCGCAGGGGTATGGTGTTCCTAAGAATTTGAGGTCAGCTTTAGCGCATCGGGAGGTAGTTTCTGAGAAATTGGCCAAGGAAGTGATGCTGGGTAGAATGGCGGGGCCGTTTCCCGTTCCGCCTTTGGCGAACCTGAGGGTGTCACCGTTAGGGGTGGTTCCCAAGAAAGAGCCGAATAAGTTTCGGCTCATTCATCACCTTTCCTTTCCAAAGGGGGCGTCGGTCAATGATGGGATAGATCCTGAATTATGTTCGGTGATTTATACGTCATTTGATGCGGCTGTGGATTGGGTACGGAAGTTGGGCCCGGGGACGTTGCTAGCAAAAATCGATATTGAGGCGGCGTTCCGTTTGTTACCGGTGCATCCGGAAAGTATGCACCTGTTGGGCTGTTGTTGGGAGGGGAGTTACTTTGTGGATAGGTGTTTGCCGATGGGGTGCTCCTTGTCGTGCGCCTATTTTGAGACATTTAGTTCGTTTCTTGAATGGGTGATAGTTGAGCTGTCTGGTTGCTCTTCAATTATTCATTATTTAGACGATTTTTTGTGTCTAGGCCCGGCAGGTTCGGGGGTGTGTTCGTTGCTGTTGCACACGGTGCAGGCAGTTTTTGGTGAGTTCGGGGTTCCGTTGGAAGAGGGGAAGACAGAGGGGCCGTCTACTGAGTTGTGTTTTTTGGGGATTATGATTGACACAAAAAAAATGGAATGCAGGCTGCCGGAGGATAAGTTGGCGAATTTGAGATTGGAAGTTGGTAAGGCAAAACGGGTGGCAAAAATTAGGTTGAGGGAATTACAATCTTTGTTGGGTAAACTTAACTTTGCATGTAGGATTATGCCGATGGGGAGGATTTTTTGCAGGCGTTTGGCTCTCGCGACGGCAGGGGTTAAGTCTCCCCATCATTTTATTCGGCTGGGTAGGGAGTTACGGGGGATCTGGAGGTGTGGTCACAGCTTTTGGAGTTGTATAACGGGAAGACGTTGGTGATGGGGGGGTTGTGAGTAATGTTGATTTTGAGCTGTTTTCTGATGCGGCTGGGGGGGTTGGTTTTGGGGTGTACTGTCAGGGCCAATGGTGTGCGGGAAAGTGGCCGGACTCTTGGGTTACTAAGGGTTGGGTTAGGAATTTGGCGTTGCTTGAACTGTTTCCAATTGTAGTGGCGGTGGTGCTGTGGGGGGAAAAATTTGCGAACAAAAAAGTGCGGTTCCATTGTGACAATATGGGTGTAGTGCAAGCAATTAATAGTCTTTCCGCGTCATCTCCGCCGGTTGTGAAGCTGTTGCAGTTCTTTGTGCTTAAATGTTTGTCCATCAATGCTTGGATTGTGGCGGTTCATGTTCCGGGAGTTTCTAACTGTATTGCGGATGCCCTTTCTCGTTTTCAGTGGGAGCGGTTTCATCAGCTGGTTCCGGAGGCGGAGGTCGAGGGGTTGGATTGTCCAGCATGTCTGTGGGAAATCTTGGAGGAACGGTAATGGGGCTGGTTCGGGCATCCTTGTGTCCTGGCACCTGGGCTGCGTATGGTAAGGCATGGGAGGATTGGGAGAGGTGGTGCGTGCAGTTAGGTTTGCAGGAGAAGGACTGGGAGATGGCTTTATTGTTATTTTTGGGTCACATTAGGGAGGAAGGTTGGTCAGTGGCACGGTTGAATAGGTGTGTGGCAGGGTTGGCCTTTGGGTTTCGGTTGAGGGGTTATACGGATTTTACGAAAACATTTTTGGTGAGACAGCTATTGAAGGGGTGGAGAAGGGAAAAGCGGGTGGAGGATGCTAGAAGACCAGTGTCTTTTCAGTTGTTGATTGATATGGGGGCTCAGTTGGAGGTAGTTTGCAGGTCTAGATGGGAGGTTTGCTTATTTAAAGCGGCTTTTTCTTTAGCTTTTTTTGGGGCATTTCGGTTGGGGGAATTGGTAAGCAGTAGTGTATCGAAGGCAGGGGGTTTGCGGTTGGAGGATGTGGATTTGTATGCGGATCGTGTGGAAATACGGATACGGAAGTCAAAAACGGATTGTGAGGGCAGGGGAAGGCGGTTGTCTCTGTTTGAGGTTCCGGGATGTACGCTTTGTCAGATCAGGTGTTTGCGGGAGTACGCTGGGGGGAGGGGCATAGGTGTTGAGCCTTTCCTGAGACACGAAGACGGGTCATTCCTGTCTCGTTTTCAATTCTTGGCAATTTTTAAGCGGTGCTTAAAATTGTTGGGGATGGATGCGGTAGGCTATCCAGGGCACTCTTTCAGGATCGGCGCTGCGACAGAGGCGGCAAGATGGGGATTGAGTGAGGAGGTGATAAAGAAGATAGGGCGCTGGGAGTCTATCCGATTCCGCTCGTATGTGAGGATAGGGAGATTGTGATTGGTGTGGGAGGTGTTTCTGTTGTTAATGCGGCTGTATTTTGTTGTTGTTTCATTATAGGTTCACAGGCTGCCTTGGTGTGGATACTTGGACACTCGTTCGTGTTTTGGGGGGCAATAAGAGCGGATGTCCGACAGAACGGGCGGCAATTGGGTTTTGCACACGAGGTAGCGGTGTTGCGGTGGCTCGGGATGAGAGGTATGCTTTGGGGTGGGGTTTTGAGGGAGGTGCATAGGTTTGTGCGCTTGGATCGCCCCCCAGACGTTTTGGTGTTACACGTTGGGGGGAATGATCTGGGTTCGCGGCCGTTCAGGGAATTGATTAGAGATATTAAATTTGACCTACTGAGATTATGGGCTTTGTTTCCGGGCACGATTACGGTTTGGTCCGATATTGTGCCTAGGCGGACGTGGAGGGGTGCACGGTCTGTGGATAGGTTGAATAAGGCCCGCATTAAGGTAAACAGGGGGGTCGGCAGGTTTATGGCTAGGAACGGGGCGGTTGCGGTGCGGCATTCTGAGCTAGAGGATGGTGTGGGCGAATTTTGGAGGGCTGATGGTGTGCACCTTAATGCGGTGGGAATTGATTTATGGGCGTTAGGAATCCAGGGTGGTATTGAGGTGGCTCTGAGGATGTGGAGGAACGCGCATTCTTAAGGTGGTCAAGTTGCGCGCTGTTGGCGGTGGGAGGTCCTAGAAGTTGGTGGATATGGTGTTAGTGGAGAATGGGAGGGCCCCCACGGGTGGGGCTGGACTCTCATCGGTTATCAGGAATCAAGGATTAGGCGCCCATCACCTGGTGCCTCCGAGCTGGCGTTCATCGGCTGGGGGCAAGATGGAGTAGCCATTTGGTTTGGTAGTTTATCTTATGTGGGCTTCTAGGACTTCCCTAGTCATTTACTTGGTATATTGGGAGTTAATGTTAAATTATTCATGTGCTGTTATGTTATGTAATAAAACGGCTGCTGTGGCCGAATTTAATCCGATTCTTGAGTCTGGCTCTTATTGGTAAACGGGGGGGTTAAAGGGGGGTAAGGATAGGAAGACCCGAGCAGTCTAACCAATACCCTAGTCAAGTGAGGCCGGACTAAAGCGGAGCTAAAGGGAGGCCAGCATGACGCTGGTTTGGTTGGCGAGGAGTCAGGCGGTGGAAGGGTTAATTAGGCTTGCAGCCGGGAGGTGGAGGGTGTTGCTAGGGTAACTAAAGGGGGTGTGGTGGGGGGTTATATAAAGTGTGGGGGAAGAGGGGTTCGGGGTGCCATTTTGTTTGGGCGGTTAGCCAACTCCCACCCACCCGCCCTTGTATTGCAGGGTATCGGGGGGATGGTATTTAAAAAAAAAAAAAAAAACATGGGGGATAGTGGACGAGGGTTCGGAAGGAGGGATGGTGGCATGGAGATGGGGGTGGAATTGTCGCGGCAGTCGTGGCGGTGGGAGGTCCTAGAAGTTGGTGGATATGGTGTTAGTGGAGAATGGGAGGGCCCCCACGGGTGGGGCTGGACTCTCATCGGTTATCAGGAATCAAGGATTAGGCGCCCATCACCTGGTGCCTCCGAGCTGGCGTTCATCGGCTGGGGGCAAGATGGAGTTGCCATTTGGTTTGGTAGTTTATCTTATGTGGGCTTCTAGGACTTCCCTCGTCATTTACTTGGTATATTGGGAGTTAATGTTAAATTATTCATGTGCTGTTATGTTATGTAATAAAACGGCTGCTGTGGCCGAATTTAATCCGATTCTTGAGTCTGGCTCTTATTGGTAAACGGGGGGGTTAAAGGGGGGTAAGGATAGGAAGACCCGAGCAGTCTAACCAATTCCCTAGTCATGCACAATCCGGTAAAAAAAATGGCTACTTTTTTTTTTTTTTACAATGAAACTCTATGGTGAACGGATGTCACTGTCATGGCATCAGTATGAGGCATCCGAATACGTTTTTTTGTATACGTTAAACGGATGGGAAAAACGTGATGTGAACCCAGCCTTAAATGTGGTACAAAAATGTGATGTGAACTAGCGGTGCATTGTACAGTTGTTGAAAAACCATACTCGCCTGCTCCCCGCCGCTCCGTGATCTTCCAGTCCCCATTCTGGCCTCATACTGGTGTCCCCAAGCTGCACATGGGCGCCCAGAGGAGTGTGGCATCAGATGGATAGGGGGGCCTAGAGGGCAGGGCATCAGATAAGTAGGGGGCCCAGGACTGGGGGGGGCTTCTGAAAGTACAGTAGATGAATGCAACTGGGGGGGGCAAAGGATTAGCAGATGAATGCAGCTGGGGGGGGCTACATGAGATGCAGGACTCCTAGGGTTGGCAGGGAATGTATGGGCTCCTATAGTGACAGGCACAGCATCTTCTTTCTGCAGCACTTCCTGTCTCCACTCTCCCTCCTGTTACTGCCGACTACAGAGCAGTCTCTGTAGCAGAAGCTGGGCTGTACTAATAGTTAGGAGAGGGAGGGGAGACAGGATCTCCCTGTACAACACTGTACTGAGCCCTGGCTGCACTATTAAGCAGCCAGGCTCCTCTATTAATGGTCCGTGCTGATGGGCGGGGCTTAGCTCCCTGCTCTGCTCTGAGGACTTTCTAAAGCAGTGGTGAAGTGAGTGTAGAGGGGGGTGTGGCCAGTCTGACTGTTTACTACTGCTCAGGGCCCCTGCTTCCCTAGTAGTTACGCCACTGGCTACATTGTACAAGCATTCACAGAGTCAGACTGGTTCACTTTAGTACCAAAAGATTCTCCTGTGGGCCCAAGGTCAAGCACAATAATAGACCCCTAATAAAACAGGAGCACAAAGATTAACTTGAGCTGAAATATGTGCGGTCTGTGCAACTGTATAGAGGCCCAGTAGGAAGTGGCTCAATATCTAATCAGGAAAACACAGCGTTTCCTAATTTCTATTTCATTGCATGTAACATACTGTTTCTTTTTTTGGGATCAAATAGTTTTTATTGTTTTTGTTAAGATATATGACATCTTTTTATATGCCCTTATACAGCTTATCCATCGATCTACAGTCACATGAATATGTTGTCTGTTTGTTAACCAGGAAGTGTTTAAATAAAGTTGCACTTAAAAAAAAAAGAGAGAAAAGTAAGCTGCGCAGTAAAGAAGCAGTGTGTTCCTGAGGAAACAAAAGCATGGTGTCTGTGTGAATTTGTCCTCCATCAGAGATCTTCTGTAATCCACAAGATAGGTTCAGAAGCAACGTAATCCGGTTATCCTATCTCTGGTGTTAAAGAAATGGCAACAGGTTATGGGCCCAGGAGAGATGGAACGAGCTGATGGAACAGGCTACTTTTCGATGGAGATGAGAAGAATTATGAGCTGTGGGAGACAAAATTCCTAGGCCATCTACGCTTGATGAATCTTAAAGAAACTATCCTGCGTGAACCAGCAGATGGAGTAGATCCTATGCAAGATAGGAATAAGAATG
Organism: Bufo bufo; assembly: GCF_905171765.1. Lineage (NCBI taxonomy): Eukaryota > Metazoa > Chordata > Amphibia > Anura > Bufonidae > Bufo > Bufo bufo. Next base: position 74,188,863 of record NC_053396.1, read on the forward strand.
AAGAAGCTTATGCTGAACTAATACAATTCCTAGATGATAAAAGTCTATCTCTTATAATGAGAGAAGCAACTGATAATGGAAGAAAAGCGCTGAAAATCCTGAGAGATCATTACGCTGGCCAAGGTAAGCCACGTATCATAAATTTATACACAGAACTAACATCTCTTCAGAAATCTGAATGTGAAAGTGTCACAGACTATATCATACGCACAGAAACAGCTATTACAGCACTCAGAAATGCAGGAGAGACCCTCAGTGATGGACTATTAGTTGCTATGATTCTTAAAGGCCTGCCTGAATAGTTCACACCATTTGCAATCCATATAACACAAGGTAAAGAAGATATGACTTTTACTGACTTTAAAACCAAGTTAAGGATTTTTGAGGACACTGAAAAATATTGTAGCACCGCAAGCACTGATAATGTTATGAAGGTCAGCACCCCTGTTATACCAACAAAGGAGAAAGACATCATTATCTGCTACAGTTGTAATCAGAAAGGTCACAAAGCCAATGCATGTCCAAGCAGAGTGAATAAAAGGAAGACACAGTGGTGTAATTATTGCAGGAGCTCCACTCACAGAGAGACATTGTGCAGACGAAAAGCAGGAGACAATGTAAAGCATGTGGTTGATGATACAGAACAAACATTTGCTTTTAAAATAAGCGAAGACCAGTTAAGCAATCCCGTAACAAAAAGCCTGATGGTAGATACAGGAGCAACATCGCATATTATTACAGACATTAAGAAATGTAAAAGATTTGACACCTCGTTTAAGCCAGAGAAACACTACATGGAGTTGGCAGATGGGAAAAGAACTTCCGGTGTAGCACTAAAGAGAGGCGACGGAGAAGTGTACCTAATGGACAGTAAGGAAAAACAAATGAGAACATTGCTACAAAACGCATTAATTACCCCCATATATCCACAAGACATTTTTTCCGTTGAGGCAGCAAGGGGTGTCTGTTGAATTCCGACAAGATGACAGTATTCTGGCTCTTAAGAATGGTACAAAATTTATTATAAAGAAATACAGCAGGCTTTACTATTTGGACACCTATAAGGGATGTGAACACAGTTGTTACGGTTGTTATGATATTCAGATATGGCATAAAATCCTTGGTCATTGTAATTACGATGATATCTTGAAACTACAGAATTTAGTAGATGGAATGAAGATCCAAGGTAAGGTTGATAAGTCCAACCTGAAGTGTGAGATTTGTACCCAAGGAAAATTTGCTCAAATTCGAAAAAGAGAGTCTGACACCCGTGCAAAATACTCACTTGAACTAGTACACACAGATTTAACAGGTCCTATAGAGCCAGTTGCAAAGGACGGATTCAAATACATCATAGCGTTCACTGATGATTATTCTGGTGCAGTGTTTGTATACTTTCTGAAAAACAAGAGTGACACAGTTCTAGCCACAGAGAAGTTTATCGGTGATACTGCCCCCTATGGGACCATCAAGAAAATGAGGTCAGACAATGGTACCGAATTCACATCGAATGACTTCCAGTCACTACTCATAAAGAGGAGTATAAGACATGAGACTTCAGCACCTTACTCACCACATCAAAATGGAACGGCTGAAAGAAACTGGAGAACACTGATAGAGATGGCAAGATGTATGCTAATAGAGAGTAAAGTACCAAAAGAGTTATGGACATATGCAGTGACGACAGCAGCTATGATTCGAAATCGATGTTTTAACAGTCGTTTGAAGCAAACGCCTGTCACAGCCAGACAGCTGAGAAGCGCTCACAGGAGCTTCTCAGATCCTCCTCCTTGAATTTCTTTGTTTTGGTTTAGTTTCTCATCTCGTTAGTCTATCTCAGCTGTCATGCAGTCAGACTGATCGCTACCCTTTAAGTTCCTCCCCATAATGCAGTAGTGTGCGGCTGATACAACTTCCTGGAGTGTGTGTGTGCATGCTGTTCCCAGTTCCCAGTTTTCAGTTCCCAGTCCTCAGTCCTCAGTCGTCTGCAGATAAGTGCTGTTTATGTATTTATGTTTTTGTCTTTTCTGGATCCAGGTGACCCTGACTCCCTCCGTGTCAGTGTAGGGAGCCGGTGGTCGTGTCCCTTCACTATTGTAGGGTCTTTAGGTAATAGATAGCCGAGGAACGTGGATATGGGGCCATCCACCTTTGGGGTGTTCGCATAGGCTGAGCAGTGAGGGAGAGTGGCAGCTCTATTGCAGGGGTCTCCCTTTGTTCCTTAGTTGTGGATCCAGAGAGACATTGTTTATATGGTATTGTCTTGTTTCCTGTACACCATCCGTGACATTATCAGCCGCCAAAACCGTCTCAAGCATGGATCCGGTTTCACTTTTGGCTGAACGCCTCCAGGGTCTTTCATTGGAGGTAGCTGATCTCCGTAGGATTTTTTCTCAGTTTCAAGTGACCGGTTCAGCTTGCGTTCATGGAGTTTGTGCTGAGCCCAAGATCTCGCTCCCGGATACGTTCTCTGGGGGTAGTGAGAATTTTGTGCGTTTTAAAGAGGCTTGCAAACTCCATTTTCGCCTTCTTCCCCATTCTTCTGGTGATGAAGAACGGAGGGTGGGGATCATTGTATCGCTGCTCAGGGGTAACGCTCAGTCTTAGGCCTTTTCGCTACCGGAGGGGGCACGGCCCCTCCGCTCAGTGGATGAATTCTTTTTAGCCCTGGGTCAGATATATGATGATCCGGATCGTATTGCTCTGGCTGAGTCTAGACTACGTCTGTTATGCCAGGGTAAACAATCCGCAGAGATATACTGCTCCGAATTTCGGAGATGGGCAGCTGATACTGGTTGGAATGATGCTGCACTCCGAAGTCAATTTTGCCATGGTCTTTCAGAGGGATTGAAAGATGCATTTTCCTTTCATGAGAGGCCTATCTCCTTGGACTCTGCTATGTCTCAGGCCGTTCGTATTGACAGGCGTCTTAGAGAGAGACGAGAGATCTCTCCTTCCTGTCCTACTCAGTCTCGGAACAGTGCAGCGGTCTCATTCTGTGCGCAGGAGTCTCAGTCGCTGTCAGCCCCTTCTGAGCAGGAGCCCATGCAGCTGGGGTTGATTGCCTCTGACAATAGAAGATTCAGCCCGCATGGGAGGGTTTGTTTTTGTTGTGGAGGTATAAATCATTTGGCAAATGTTTGTCCATCAAGGAGATTCAGGCAGTTTTCTGGGAGTAATAAAGAGACAAAAAGGAAAAAATCTTTTAAAAATGTTCCGTCTGTTACTATTGACAGGGTTGAGGCGGAAATTGAAGGTTTTCCGTTTGCTTGTAGTTCCCGTTTTGTCCTGCCTGCTAGGGTGGCGCTAGAGAGCAATAGCATTTTTTGTGAGATTTTTGTGGATAGTGGAGCAGCTGTCAACCTCATTGATAATCAATTTGCAATAACTCATGGTTTCCAGGTATGCACTTTGGGAAGGGATATTCCTGTTTTTGCTATTGATTCGGCTCCACTTTCTCAGAAATCATTAAAGGGCATAGTTCACAATATCCGTTTAATTGTGAGTGATGCTCATGTTGAGGATGTGTCATGTTTCGTCCTTAGCGGTTTGCCTACTCCTCTAGTGTTGGGGCTACCCTGGCTCACTAAACATAACCCCACCATTGATTGGCAAGCGAGGCAAATAAATGGTTGGAGTAACTTTTGCAGAGAGAATTGCCTCATAACATCTGTTTCTGAGGTTTCTACTAAGACTGTACCACCTTTCCTCTCTGAATTTTTGGATGTCTTCTCTGAGAGTGGAGTTCAGGGTTTGCCTCCGCACAGAGAGTATGATTGCCCTATTAATCTCATCCCAGGCGCCAAGCTGCCTAAATCTCGTTTATACAATCTCTCCCAACCTGAGAGGGTCGCTATGCGGGCTTATATCTCTGAGAGTTTGAGAAAAGGACACATACGACCCTCGAAGTCACCTGTTGCCGCTGGTTTTTTCTTTGTTAAGAAAAAAGATGGTTCTTTAAGACCTTGTCTGGATTTCAGGGAGCTGAACAGTATCACTATTCGTGATCCTTATCCGCTTCCTCTGATCCCGGACCTGTTTAACCAGGTTGTTGGGGCTAAAGTCTTTTCCAAATTAGACCTAAGAGGGGCATACAACCTGGTTAGGGTCAGAGAAGGAGACGAATGGAAGACGGCTTTCAATACCCTTGAGGGCCATTTTGAGAATTTGGTTATGCCTTTTGGTTTGATGAATGCCCCAGCCGTTTTTCAGCATTTCGTCAACAGCATTTTTTATCATTTAATGGGAAAATTTGTATTAGTGTATTTGGATGACATTTTGATTTTTTCTCCTGATTTCAAGACTCATAAGGAACACTTACGTCAGGTCTTGCTCATTCTGCGAGAGAATAAATTATATGCGAAACTGGAAAAATGTGTGTTTGCGGTTCCAGAAATCCAATTTCTGGGGTTTCTTGTCTCCGCTTCTGGTTTTCGCATGGACCCCGAGAAGGTCCGCGCTGTGCTTGAGTGGGAGCTTCCTGAGAACCAGAAGGCGCTGATGCGTTTTTTGGGCTTTGCCAATTATTACAGGAAATTTATTTTGAATTATTCCTCTGTTGTTAAACCACTCACTGATATGACCAGAAAGGGGGTAGATTTTTCTTCCTGGTCGGTAGAGGCGCGTAAGGCCTTTTCTAATATCAAGGAGAGTTTTGCTTCCGCTCCCATCCTAGTACAACCTGATATTTCGTTACCCTTCATAGTTGAGGTTGATGCTTCTGAGGTAGGGGTGGGTGCGGTCTTGTCTCAGGGTTCCTCTCCTGCCAAATGGCAACCGTGTGCCTTTTTCTCAAAGAAACTCTCCTCCGCAGAGAGAAATTATGATGTGGGAGATAGGGAATTGTTGGCCATCAAGTTGGCTTTTGAGGAATGGCGCCATTGGCTAGAGGGAGCCAGACACCCTATTACTGTGTTTACTGACCATAAAAATCTGGCCTATTTGGAGTCAGCCAAGCGTCTGAACCCGAGACAGGCCAGATGGTCTTTGTTCTTTTCAAGGTTTAATTTTGTTGTTACGTTTCGCCCTGGGGTTAAGAATGTGAAGGCAGATGCCCTGTCACGTTGTTTTCCAGGAGGTGGGAATTTTGAAGACCCGGGTCCCATTTTGGCTGAAGGTGTGGTGGTCTCTGCTCTTTTTCCTGAATTGGAGGCAGAGGTGCAGGCCGCCCAGTCAGAAGCTCCTGATCTTTGTCCTCCTGGGAGGTTGTTTGTGCCTCTCGCTTTGAGACACAAGATTTTTAAAGAACACCAAGACACGGTCCTTGCTGGGCACCCGGGGGCAAGAGCCACACTGGATCTCATCGCTCTGAGATTCTGGTGGCCTGCGCTTTGTAAGTCGGTTGAGGGTTTTGTGGCAGCTTGCGAGACTTGCGCTCGTGCCAAGGTCCCTCATTCACGGCCATCAGGTCCTCTCCTTCCTTTGCCCATTCCTTCCCGTCCTTGGACACATCTGTCCATGGACTTCATAACGGACTTGCCTCGTTCCTCGGGGAAGTCTGTGATTCTGGTGGTGGTGGACCGTTTTAGCAAAATGGTGCATTTTATCCCTTTCCCTGGTTTGCCCAATGCTAAGACGCTGGCGCAGGCATTTATTGACCACATTGTCAAATTGCATGGGATTCCTTCAGACATAGTCTCTGATAGGGGCACGCAGTTTGTTTCCAGATTCTGGAAGGCTTTCTGTTCTCGCTTGGGGGTTCGGTTGTCATTCTCTTCTGCTTTCCATCCGCAGTCGAATGGCCAGACAGAGCGCGTCAATCAGAATCTGGAGACATATCTGCGCTGTTTTGTGGCGGAGAATCAGGAGGATTGGTGTTCTTTTTTGTCCCTTGCTGAGTTTGCTTTAAATAACCGTCGTCAGGAGTCCTCTGATAAGTCACCATTTTTTGGTGCATATGGGTTCCATCCGCAGTTTGGGACTTTCTCGGGAGAGGGCTCTTCTGGTTTGCCTGATGAGGACAGATTCTCCTCGTCTTTGTCATCTATTTGGCAAAAGATTCAGGATAATCTAAAGAGCATGAGTGAGAGATATAAGCGTGTGGCGGATAAGAGACGTGTTCCTGGTCCGGACCTGAATGTTGGTGATCTGGTGTGGTTGTCTACCAAGAATATCAAATTGAAGGTTCCCTCCTGGAAGTTGGGTCCTAGGTTTATTGGGCCTTACAAGATCCTGTCTGTCATCAATCCTGTTGCCTACCGTCTTGATCTTCCTCAGACTTGGAAGATCCATAATGTTTTTCATAAGTCCTTATTGAAACCTTATGTTCAACCTATTGTACCCTCGCCTTTGCCTCCTCCTCCGATTATGGTTGATGGAAATCTTGAATTTCAGGTCTCTAGGATTGTGGATTCTCGTCTTGTCCGCGGTTCCCTTCAGTACCTCGTTCATTGGGAGGGTTATGGTCCTGAGGAGAGGATGTGGGTCCCAGTGACGGACATTAAGGCCTCTTGTCTCATCAGGGCTTTCCATAGGTCCCATCCTGAGAAGGTGGGCCCTGAGTGTCCGGAGTCCACTCCTAGAGGGAGGGGTACTGTCACAGCCAGACAGCTGAGAAGCGCTCACAGGAGCTTCTCAGATCCTCCTCCTTGAATTTCTTTGTTTTGGTTTAGTTTCTCATCTCGTTAGTCTATCTCAGCTGTCATGCAGTCAGACTGATCGCTACCCTTTAAGTTCCTCCCCATAATGCAGTAGTGTGCGGCTGATACAACTTCCTGGAGTGTGTGTGCATGCTGTTCCCAGTTCCCAGTTTTCAGTTCCCAGTTCCCAGTCCTCAGTCGTCAGTCGTCTGCAGATAAGTGCTGTTTATGTATTTATGTTTTTGTCTTTTCTGGATCCAGGTGACCCTGACTCCCTCCGTGTCAGTGTAGGGAGCCGGTGGTCGTGTCCCTTCACTATTGTAGGGTCTTCAGGTAATAGATAGCCGAGGAACGTGGATATGCGGCCATCCACCTTTGGGGTGTTCGCATAGGCTGAGCAGTGAGGGAGAGTGGGAGCTCTATTACAGGGGTCTCCCTTTGGTCCTTAGTTGTGGATCCAGAGAGACATTGTTTATATGGTATTGTCTTGTTTCCTGTACACCATCCGTGACAACGCCGTACAACATACTGACAGGGAAGAAATCAGACTTTTCAAAAATAAAGATTTTTGGATCAGAATGTTTTGCATACAAACACAATAAGAAAAAGTTGGATCCAAAATGCACAAAAGGGATTTTTGTAGGATATGACAAAAATAGTCCCTCTTACCTGGTGTATTACCCTGAAACTGGCAAAGTCTTCAAGCACAGACTAGTAAAGTTCATTGAAAAGGACGTAATCGAGAAACAAACTCAGACTGAGCTGTTGAACAATAATGATGATGACTATGAGGAAAGGAGTGTAATTCCTGTATCAAGTCCAACTAAAGTGACCCCAGATTCTTTAGCGGAGATTGCAGAGGACAAAGATGATGACCATGGTACAAGATACCCTACAAGAAATAGAAAAACTCCTCAGTATTTAAATGACTATGTACTAGAATCTGTTCGTGATGATCAGGTACTGATGAATATAGATTACTGCTATAGAGCACATGATGTACCCCAGACCTTCAGATAAGCTATGGAAACACCCCAGTCACAGAGTTGATTAGATGCAATGAAAGAAGAGATGGAATCACTAAAGGAGAATGATACCTTCACATTGACCACATTACCAGAAGGTAAAAATTAAGTGGGGGGTAGATGGGTATATGTGATAAAAAGCAATGCAAATGGAACTGAAACATACAAAGCCAGGTTTGTGGCAAAAGGTTATAATCAAGTAAAGGGAACTGACTACATGGAAACTTTTTCTCCAACTGCAAATTTTACTTCATTACGCATTTTGATGCAAATGGCAGCACAATATGATTTAATTTTGCATCAAATGGATGTGAAGACAGCTTACTTGCATGCCCCAATTGATTGTGATATATATATATATAGACCAACCAGAAGGTTTTGAGATCAAAGATGACAAATAAAAAGCTAGTTCTCAAACTAAAAAAGTCACTGTATGGTCTTAAGCAATAGGGAAGAAACTGGAACAAGATGCTACATGATTATCTATGTTCAAATGCATTTATACAAAATTCTGTAGACCATTGTGTATATGTCAAACAGAAAGGCAATGAACAAGCAATATTATTAATATGGGTTGATGATCTGATCATTGCTGCAAGCAATGAAAAACTACTCAATGATGTGAAGTTAACACTTGCGACAAAATTCAAAATGAAGGATCTTGGGAAACTGAACTATTTTTTGGGCATCGATTTTAGACAGACTAGTGAAACGGTGAAGATGAATCAGAAGAGATACATTTTGAAAATAGAAAGATTTGGTATGTCAGATTGTAAACCGAGATCTACTCCCTGTGAACAAAAAATTAGATTTTGACGACAAAAGTGAACTTGCAGATGTAAAAAGCTATCGGGAGATAGTAGGCAGTTTGATTTATGTGGCTACATGTACAAGACCGGATTTGAGTTGGACTATAAGCAAACTGTCACAACACTTTTCACAACCAAGTGTACAACACATGATCACTGCCAAACACGTACTGAGATATTTGAAAGGAACTGTCAATTTTGAACTATGCTACAGAAAATGTAAAGAAAAATTAAAACTAGAGGCATATAGTGATGCCAGTTGGGCCTCGGACTAGATTGATAAGAGCAGAAACAAAGGAGAAGGAGCTCATGATACCAAAAATTATTGTTTATTAAAGCATGATTAAAAATGACATGAGTAAAGCCAATAAATAAATGGTGCCATAGACATGATGAAAAATAGGAGCGGAGGACAGAAAAAGAAACGCCACCCTGGGAGAACAAGCACACGGATCAATGAAGCATGGTACAATGTATAGAGAGGAGACATGGAAATCAATGCAGAGTCAATGCTCTAAACCATGTACTAAGTACTACTAAAATGAGGTACCAGGTGAGACACCTGTCAAGCGCATAAACACCTCTGTTGTATAATCATTGTTGTGCAGGCAGACAGTGAACAGTGGAGTAATGCTGCAGACCAATGGGCAGTAAAAAATAATGAATAATCATGATAATGGTAAACAGAGGGGAACAGCAGGAGACAGGGACTCACCAAGCAAAGAGCCGTGTGCGAGGAAAAACCAGGGTGGCGCTACCCCAACGCGCGTTTCGGCGTACCTTCGTCAGGGGGTAGCGCCATCACTGTGAATTGAGCATAAAAAGGCTCCCACAGCCAATAGGAGAACCGGTACTCACTCGTCCCCAGGTGTGTATGAGTGGAGGCGCGCGAAAATCCAGATAAACACCGAGTCCAGCCACCCCACGGCCGGCGTCCCGCCGGCACGCCCACACCATGTGATGAAATCATATGATCGGGCGTCTCCGACGTCAGGACGCACGGACGTGAGGCGCCGGAGGCGGCTCTGGATGACGCGCGCACACATCACACAGGGGGAGGAGAGTCGGGAGGCCACCAAGAAACCGTAATCAAAACGGGACAAGTGCTGCAGCGTAAGGGATCGCATCTATATATATCAATGTAGCACAACTTATATTGGACATAATATGCATGTACAAAGTAAAAAGAAATCATAACTACAATCATATGTATAAACATATATGCATCGCACATCGATAGATCCAATGTACAAATGAATAGACATGATTAAAACAGGCATAATGAAAATTGAAAACAATGATTAAGATCATGATAATAGTTAAGAACATGATTGAGACATAATATAAATGGATGTATGAAGCAGCCATATAAATAAATATATCTAATAAATGTGAAAATAATAAATATATACACACATAGTCATAAAAGAAAGTGAATGAATAATAATGCTGAAAAAGACGCAGAGTGTACACAACATGTCCACATAGTGATGATAAAGTGAGTAGTATATAAATATGGTGTAAATTGGTGGGAGAAAAAGGGAAAAGATGGGGGATGACAAGTCCCTCAATGGGGCGGGGTTGAAAAATAATAAGAATGATGATGATGATGAAAATGAAAATAAAAGAAGAAGAAATGAATGTGAATAAATGAGAAAAAAATATAATAATAATAAAAAATAATAATAATGAAAAAATAAATAATAAGAATGATGATGATAAAAAAATTTCATGTAGGAGGAGGAAATAATAATTCCTCCAATAGTGTAATGGGAAAATACATGATGGATGTGTAGGTGTGGATAAGAGTTCATAGTAAATTTCCAAAATAAATTTCATCAAACAATTATACATGGAAAGTAAAATGATGAACATAGAGTGTGGTGTACAAGAAAAAACGTGGGGTGAAAAATGAAAGAGAGAGGGGGGAAGAAGGGAAGGGAATGGTCAGGGGAAAAGGGGGGGACGGGGGGGAGGGGGGGGAGAAAGAAAGGAGGGGGAAAAGGTAAGAAAAAAAGGGGGGGGGAAGAGGAGAGGGGAAGAAGGGGTAAAGGGGAAAGAAAGAAAGGCAAAAAAGGAAAAAGAAAAGAAAAGAAAAAGATAAAAAAGGAGTGAAGAAAAGTAAGAGGGAAGAGAAAAGTACCACAGTCACAATAAATGTTGCAAAAATGGGTATAAACAATTATATATATTAGGGAAGCTGCAGCATATACATAGAAAGATCTTGCATCAACTGGATCAAGATGTGCCAAAAGAAGTCCCTTCATGATGAATCAAAAAGAAGGAGAAGGTGGCTCAATATCCCAAGAATGAAAGCTGGGGAGAAAATAAAATTTGAAAAGTAAGAACTATAACGATGTAAACAAACTGTTAAAAGAAAAAAGATGGAATCCACAGTTGTGGGTCCAGTGGTTACAAAAAGGAAGAGAAACCCAAATTCTCATTAAGACCCCTGGGGCGTAAAGTCCCAAGGGTCCAAATCCAGCGGCTCTCTTTTTGAGCCAGCCGCTTGGATGTATTGCCTGCACGTAGATCGACCTGGATACAGTCAATAACTCTGACTTTTAGACCTCTCGGATTGCAGGAGTGGAATTCCCTGAAGTGTCTCGGGATTGGTTTAAGGGTCTCAACCTCCTTTATCTCCTGTGCATTGAGAATATCCCTCACGTACCCCCGCACGTGGACCCTCAACTCGCGGGTTGTAAGGCCTACAGATATTTTAGGGCACGGACATATGGCATAGTACACCACCCGCGTACTGGAGCACGTGAGGGATTGATGAATTTTGAAAGATCTAGTTCCAGACGAATCTGCAAAATCAAAGGAACGCTCCATGTTAGGGCACGCGGCACATCTCACTTTATCATCACTATGTGGACATGTTGTGTACACTCTGCGTCTTTTTCAGCATTATTATTCATTCACTTTCTTTTATGACTATGTGTGTATATATTTATTATTTTCACATTTATTAGATATATTTATTTATATGGCTGCTTCATACATCCATTTATATTATGTCTCAATCATGTTCTTAACTATTAGCATGATCTTAATCATTGTTTTCAATTTTCATTATGCCTGTTTTAATCATGTCTATTCATTTGTACATTGGATCTATCGATGTGCGATGCATATATGTTTATACATATGATTTGTAGTTATGATTTCTTTTTACTTTGTACATGCATATTATGTCCAATATAAGTTGTGCTACATTGATATATATAGATGCGATCCCTTACGCTGCAGCACTTGTCCCGTTTTGATTACGGTTTCTTGGTGGCCTCCCGACTCTCCTCCCCCTGTGTGATATGTGCGCGCGTCATCCAGAGCCGCCTCCGGCGCATCACGTCCGTGCGTCCAGACGTCGGAGCTGCCCGATCATGTGATTTCATCAGATGGTGTGGGCGTGCCGGCGGGACGCCGGCCGTGGGGTGGCTGGACTCGGTGTTTGTCTGGATTTTCGCGCGCCTCCACTCATACACACCTGGGGACGAGTGAGTACCGGTTCACCTATTGGCTGTGGGAGCCTTTTTATGCGCAATTCACAGTGATGGCGCTACCCCCTGACGAAGGTACGCTGAAACGCGCGTTGGAGTAGTGCCTCCCTGTTTTTTCCTCGCACACGGCTCTTTGCTTGGTGAGTCCCTGTCTCCTGCTGTTCCCCTCTGTTTACCATTATCATGATTATTCATTATTTTTTACTGCCCATTGGTCTGCAGCATTACTCCACTGTTCACTGTCTGCCTGCACACCAATGATTATACAACAGAGGTGTTTATGCGCTTGACAGGTGTCTCACCTGGCACCTCATTTTAGTAGTACTTAGTACATGGTTTAGAGCATTGACTCTGCATTGATTTCCATGTCTCCTCTCTATACATTGTACCATGCTTCATTGATCCGTGTGCTTGTTCTCCCATGGTGGCGTTTCTTTTTCTGTCCTCCGCTCCTATTTTTCATCATGTCTATGGCGCCATTTATTTATTGGCTTTACTCATGTCATTTTTAATCATGCTTTAATAAACAATAATTTTTGGTATAATGAGCTCCTTCTCCTTTGTTTCTGCTATTTAACTCGGGAGCTTTTTACCGAGTCTTATCTTTGTGTGTCCCCTCTCTGGGGCTTACATTGGATGGATATCGTCCCCCCGCCCTTCCCTTGGGACACCTTGGGTTAATTTTTTGTTTCGTTGTTTAATTTTTACTGTGTATTTTCACAGATTTCGACCCTATACATACCATGGACTACAAGGCCAGAGAACTCTCCTGGCTCACACAACTAGATGCCGTTTTCAAGGATGACGGAGCGGTGGGTGGTTCCAGTGGTTGCATGGGCAGGGAGGTCCAAAATTCTCTATCTCTATTACTACACAAACGAGCCCGCATCTGGTGGAACAAGGCCTTCTTGGAAAAATACCTTCAGAGAGGCCTCATTCCTCGGGGCCTAAGAATACAGGTGTTCCCCTCCTTTCCCATAGAGGATGACATTTTTGTGTCTAAATGGGAGGAGACCTGTAATCAGAGCTCGTTTACATTCATGGAGCTCCTGATCGGCCACAACAAAAAGAGCTTAGAACAGCTGGATACAGAGATCGACCAGTTACAGACACGTCTGTCGACTATCTGTAGTACTGAATTGCTGAAAACCATCCAAGAGCAACTGGATACTAAATATCCCATTTGGGAAAAAGAAATCCAGGAGGCGAAAATTAAAAAATTCTCTAGAGATAATAATGATGCGCAATCGAACCGCATATACAAATGGAAAAGCAGAGATTCCAACAGGTATAGGTCTCGCAGTAGATCATCGTCTATCTCTTCCGTGTCATCGACTGGTGATTCTCAACCACGGGGCAGCTATTCGACCCGTAATAATAGTAATAAAATAAAAATGGAACAAGACACTGGTCCAGGAAGGAAGAAACAACCGGAGTCAGTTCCAAACCCCAAACACCCGGACAATACACCTAAGGTAATTAATCTATCCGGCTATACCCTCTCCAACACAGATATTTCTCTGTTGGAGAGAGGTTTATCATATGTACCCAGCTGTAGGTTTGACTGTTTCACCGCCATTAAGGATCTGCACCTATTTGGGCGCTCCTTGATGATGAGGAGATGGCATGCGAGAGGTGACTCACCCGATTCCCTCAATTCTGAGGATGAACAGCGGGCCCTGAAAATTTTGGAAGACTTGCTGTTAGAACAGGAGAGACCAGATTTTAATATGGCCGATGAAATACCATTGGCTATAAAAAAGAGGTCTAAGAAATTTCCCCCCTTGTCACTATGTCCGGCGATTGACCTCTTTGTGAAGACGGTCAGTAGAGATTTTTAACGGATTTCTACATCCGTTCCAAATGACAATTTAGACAAGGAACAACGGCAGAGTCTCTATAAGCTCAAAAACATTCCGGACGTAATTTATAAACCTGCTGACAAGGGGGGAAATTTGGTGGTGTGGCCCCGAGGCATGTACTTGGTGGAAGCATACCGACAACTCCGAGACCCCATCTGCTATCGAAAGCTAACCTTCAACCCCTTAATCTCTTTTAGAGGTGAACTCATGAAAATACTGGATACCGGATTGGAAGGAAATCTTATTTCAAAACAGATGTATGAAGCTCTCATCGTTCAGGAACCATCCATCCCCTCCCTGTACCTACTACCCAAGGTGCATAAGAACGCCTCCACACTGCCAGGTAGGCCCATTATCTCCGGGTGTAATAGTATGGTGGAGAATATATGCAAATTACTAGATTTTCACCTAAAACCTATTGTGGAAACTCTACCATCATACGTCAGAGATACGTCTGACTTTTTACAAAGGATACAGGGTATTATTTTAGACCATGATAACATCATGGTGACCTGCGATGTAGAGTCCCTCTACACGAGTATCCAACATGCTGAGGGGTTACGAGCAGTGGAATTTTTTCTGGCTGCTAGCAATCTTCCGAGGGAATTTTTCCAGTTTTTATTACAACTTCTAACATTCGTGCTCACGAGGAACTTCTTTTCCTTTAACGGGTCCTTTTTTCTGCAGCTCCAGGGGACAGCGATGGGGGCGGCATGTGCGCCCGCATATGCCAATCTGTTCCTGGGGCTGTGGGAGAGGGACCTTTTCCTGTCAGACAGACACGTCATCATGGACCGCGCCATTTTATGGGCGCGGTACATAGATGACGTCTTCTTGATCTGGCAGGGTACTGAAGAGGAACTTCATGGTTTTTTTCAGGTGCTAAACACCAATTCCATTAATATTAAGCTGACTTACAGTTACAGCAGACAGAGAGTGGATTTTTTGGATGTTTCGGTGTTTAGAGATACTGGCGGCCGCCTCAGGACGGATGTCTTCCGGAAAGAGACGGCCGTCAATGCATACTTGCATGCAACATCCCTGCACCCTAAAAGCACGATCTCCGCCATTCCTGTCAGCCAGTTTTTACGCATTCGGCGGATTTGTTCTGACAACGCAACATTTGAAAAACAGGCCAGTGAGCTGAAGGATCGGTTTCTTAAAAGAGGCTACAGCCACAGATCCATAAAAAAGGCCTACTGGCGTGCTAAAAGTCAGGATCAATCTCACCTGTTACAAACCAGAAAAGACAAGACCACGGATGACAAGATCAGATTTGTGAGTACATATCACTCCCAGTGGAATAAAATGAGGGAGGTCTTGGCCTCACATTGGTCTATCCTGCTTACGGATCCAGTGTTGGAAAGGCTCCTATCTGTACAACCCCTGGTCACGGCACGTAGGGCCAGCACCCTACGGGACAACCTAGTTTGAGGTTATCTACAACCAATAGTAACTCAACTGAATGCCGGGCAAGGTGGCCCAAACATTGGTTTTACACCATGCGGCAGATGTGCCGCGTGCCCTAACATGGAGCGTTCCTTTGATTTTGCAGATTCGTCTGGAACTAGATCTTTCAAAATCCATCAATCCCTCACGTGCTCCAGTACGCGGGTGGTGTACTATGCCATATGTCCGTGCCCTAAAATATATGTAGGCCTTACAACCCGCGAGTTTAGGGTCTGCGTGCGGGAGCACGTGAGGGATATTCTCAATGCACAGGAGATAAAGGAGGTTGAGACCCTTAAACTAATCCCGAGAGACTTCAGGGAATTCCACTCCTGCAATCCGAGAGGTCTAAAAGTCAGAGGTATTGACTGTATCCAGGTCGATCTACGTGCAGGCAATACATCCAAGCGGCTGGCTCAAAAAGAGAGCCGCTGGATTTGGACCCTTGGGACTTTACGCCCCAGGGGTCTTAATGAGAATTTGGGTTTCTCTTCCTTTTTGTAACCACTGGACCCACAACTGTGGATTCCATCTTTTTTCTTTTAACAGTTTGTTTACATCGTTATAGTTCTTACTTTTCAAATTTTATTTTCTCCCCAGCTTTCATTCTTGGGATATTGAGCCACCTTCTCCTTCTTTTTGATTCATCATGAAGGGACTTCTTTTGGCACATCTTGATCCAGTTGATGCAAGATCTTTCTATGTATATGCTGCAGCTTCCCTAATATATATAATTGTTTATACCCATTTTTGCAACATTTATTGTGACTGTGGTACTTTTCTCTTCCCTCTTACTTTTCTTCACTCCTTTTTTATCTTTTTCTTTTCTTTTCTTTTTCCTTTTTTGCCTTTCTTTCTTTCCCCTTTACCCCTTCTTCCCCTCTCCTCTTCCCCCCCCCTTTTTTCTTACCTTTTCCCTCTCCTTTTTTTCTCTCCCCCCTCCCCCCCGTCCCCCCCTTTTCCCCTGACCATTCCCTTCCCTTCTTCCCCCCTCTCTCTTTCATTTTTCACCCCACGTTTTTTCTTGTACACCACACTCTATGTTCATCATTTTACTTTCCATGTATAATTGTTTGATGAAATTTATTTTGGAAATTTACTATGAACTCTTATCCACACCTACACATCCATCATGTATTTTCCCATTACACTATTGGAGGAATTATTATTTCCTCCTCCTACATGAATTTTTTTTATCATCATCATTCTTATTATTTATTTTTTCATTATTATTATTTTTTATTATTATTATATTTTTTTCTCATTTATTCACATTCATTTCTTCTTCTTTTATTTTCATTTTCATCATCATCATCATTCTTATTATTTTTCAACCCCGCCCCATTGAGGGACTTGTC
Organism: Bufo bufo; assembly: GCF_905171765.1. Taxonomy (NCBI): domain Eukaryota; kingdom Metazoa; phylum Chordata; class Amphibia; order Anura; family Bufonidae; genus Bufo; species Bufo bufo. The sequence goes on from NC_053396.1 coordinate 74,205,447, forward strand.
ATCCCCCATCTTTTCCCTTTTTCTCCCACCAATTTACACCATATTTATATACCACTCACTTTATCATCACTATGTGGACATGTTGTGTACACTCTGCGTCTTTTTCAGCATTATTATTCATTCACTTTCTTTTATGACTATGTGTGTATATATTTATTATTTTCACATTTATTAGATATATTTATTTATATGGCTGCTTCATACATCCATTTATATTATGTCTCAATCATGTTCTTAACTATTATCATGATCTTAATCATTGTTTTCAATTTTCATTATGCCTGTTTTAATCATGTCTATTCATTTGTACATTGGATCTATCGATGTGCGATGCATATATGTTTATACATATGATTGTAGTTATGATTTCTTTTTACTTTGTACATGCATATTATGTCCAATATAAGTTGTGCTACATTGATATATATAGATGCTATCCCTTACGCTGCAGCACTTGTCCCGTTTTGATTACGGTTTCTTGGTGGCCTCCCGACTCTCCTCCCCCTGTGTGATGTGTGCGCGCGTCATCCAGAGCCGCCTCCGGCGCCTCACGTCCGTGCGTCCTGACGTCGGAGCCGCCCGATCATGTGATTTCATCACATGGTGTGGGCGTGCCGGCGGGACGCCGGCCGTGGGGTGGCTGGACTCGGTGTTTGTCTGGATTTTCGCGCGCCTCCACTCATACACACCTGGGGACGAGTGAGTACCGGTTCTCCTATTGGCTGTGGGAGCCTTTTTATGCTCAATTCACAGTGATGGCGCTACCCCCTGACGAAGGTACGCCGAAACGCGCGTTGGGGTAGCGCCACCCTGGTTTTTCCTCGCACACGGCTCTTTGCTTGGTGAGTCCCTGTCTCCTGCTGTTCCCCTCTGTTTACCATTATCATGATTATTCATTATTTTTTACTGCCCATTGGTCTGCAGCATTACTCCACTGTTCACTGTTTGCCTGCACACCAATGATTATACAACAGAGGTGTTTATGCGCTTGACAGGTGTCTCACCTGGTACCTCATTTTAGTAGTACTTAGTACATGGTTTAGAGCATTGACTCTGCATTGATTTCCATGTCTCCTCTCTATACATTGTACCATGCTTCATTGATCCGTGTGCTTGTTCTCCCAGGGTGGCGTTTCTTTTTCTGTCCTCCGCTCCTATTTTTCATCATGTCTATGGCACCATTTATTTATTGGCTTTACTCATGTCATTTTTAATCATGCTTTATTAAACAATAATTTTTGGTATCATGAGCTCCTTCTCCTTTGTTTCTGCTATTTAACTCGGGAGCTTTTTACAGAGTCTTATCTTTGTGTGTCCCCTCTCTGGGGCTTACATTGGGTGGATATCGTCCCCCCGCCCCTCCCTTGGGACACCTTGGGTTATTTTTTTGTTTCGCAGATTGATAAGAGAAGCACAACAGGATATTGTTTCAGCCTGACTGAAAATGGACCTCTGATTTCTTGGAAGTCAAAGAAATAACCAACAATTGCACTATCTTCCTGTGAAGCTGAATATATAGCATTAGCCGCAACCACACAGGAGAGTCTATATCTTGCACAATTGCTAAGAGAATTGGACAGTGAATGTCAGTATGAGCCAGTAAAGATTTTTGAAGATAATCAGAGTGCGATAGCTCTCGCAAAGAACCCAGTTTACCATCAGAGATGCAAACATATTGACATTCAATTTCATTTCCTTAGATCTGTTCTGAGTGAAGGCAAGATAGATCTTGAGTATTGTTCTACGGATAAAATGGTAGCTGATGTTATGACTAAACCAATAACAAAGTTTAAGCTTGATAGGTTTGTGAGTTATATTTTTGAAATATAGATAGTAAAATGATGTAACTGTACCAAACTATTTCTCATAAGCAGTATAAAAATAAGACGGGATGTCCAGCTTTCCAAAAAAGACGTTGTTCTTTATTCCAAAATAACACAGGATAAAAACAATCCAACACGGCAAGCAGGTCTTCATGTTTCGAATGCTCTAATACTGATCCTTATTCATGACACAATGGTTGCTGAATGGCTACATACTTAAATAGCTGAACTTCCTAGGACTCGCAGATGGTTTGGATTAGCAGGAATGTCCAGATGTCATGAGAGTATAGGAGCAAAGATACGTATAAAAAAGTTGGATATATCAAAAAACACAAACTGTTTTAACCACTTCCCGACTGCCCATTGACTATAAACATCCTGGGCGGTCGGGTTTATCTCTGAATGGACGTTCGGGAGCAGCAGGGCACCCCAGGGAGAAGGCAGGGACCGTTCCTGGGTGTCCCTGCCTTCTAGATCGCTGTATAAACAGCTCTCAACGAGTGCTGTGTATACAGCAGAGGAAGCCATGTGCCGCTTCCTGTCCGGGCCCGGTGATCATGTGATCGCCGGGGCCAGGTGAGTGCAGGAGCTGTCGGGTCTTCCATAGACCTCAAGCAACCCTGCACTGAGGCTGTACAGCGCTGTATAAGGCCTCATGCACACGACCGTTGTGTGCATCCGTGTCCGTTCCGTCATTTTTCACAGTTTAGCGGAGGTCCCATTCATTTCTATGGAGCCGTGAAAAAAAACTGATAGTCCTCAGTTTTTTCTCCGCGTCCGTGATCCGTGATTCCAGTCCGTCAAAAAAATATAACCTGTCCTATTCTTGTCAGTGGAAAACGGAGGACAAACCCATTCAAGTCAATGGGTCCGTCAAAAAAAAACGGATGCACAACTGGTATGTCATCCGTGTCCGCTTTTTTCTACAAGACCTTGGTGCAATAAAATTACACTTTTCATTAACCTTCCTTTTTTTTCCCCTGTCAGACAAAAAAAAAGGAAGACACAAGGAAACACAACTGAAGCAAAATCGGACACAGACCACTGAAATCACTGACAGTGAAAAAACACTGTCGTGTGCATGAGGCCTCATGCTGTACAGTCTCTCGGGGGGGTTAAATGTTAAAGTTAAATGTCCCCCAGAGGTCTTGTATGACCTTATGGGGGACACAAAGTGTAAAATAAAACATTTAAAAAAAAAAAAAAATAGTACTCGTAAAGAAAAAAAGTTTCACATTTAAAAAAAATTTCCCCCAAATCCGTTATTTGAAAAATGTAAAAAAAAAAAAAGAAAGAAAAATAGACATATTTGGTATCACCGTGTCCGCAACGACCGGCTCAATAATAATATCATATGATCTACCCCATCAGGTGAATGCCGTAAAAACATAAATAAACATTGTGCCAAAACAGATTTTTTTAGTAAGCTCACCTCCCAAAAAACATAATGTTGATCAATCAAAAAGTCATATGTACCCCAAAATGGTAGCAAAAAACGAGCCCCCACACAAGACTATAGCCAGAAAAATAAAAAGAATATGGCTCTATGAAAATTGCAACACAAAAACATGATTTTTTTTTTCTAAAAATGCTCTTATTGTGTAAAATGTAAATAAATAATAAATAGACATATTTAGTATCGCCGCATCCGTAACAATTGCCTCTACAAAAATATCACCTGATATGCCCCATCAAGTGAACGGTGTAAAAAAAAACTAATAAAAATTATGCCAAAACAGTTTTTTTTAGTCACCTCACAAAAAACATAATATCAATCAATCAAAAAGTCGTATATGTACCCCAAGATGGTAGCAATAAAAACTTACATTACTAAAATGATGCCAACATAAAGTAGACATATGGGGAATGTTAATTAATAAATATTTTATGAAGCATCACTATCTGTCTAAGGGTACTTTCACACTAGCGTTAGAAGAATCTGGCAGGTAGTTCCGTTGCCGGAACTGCCTGCCGGATCGGAAATCCGTATGCAAACGGATATCATTTGTTTCCATATCTGTCTGACAAATGCATTGCAATATTGGATCCGTCTCTCCGGTGTCATCCGGAAAAACGGATCCGATAATTATCTTTTTCACAGATTTAAAGGTCTGCGCATGCGCAGATCGGGAAACTGGATCAGTTTTTTTCTGGAACACTTGGTACCAGATCCGGCATTAATACATTTCAATGGAAATTAATGCCGGATCTGGCAATCCGGAAAGTGTTCTGGAAAGTGTTCTGGAAGTGTACCGGAAAAGGGACTGAACTGAAGACATCCTGATGCATACTGAACGGATTGCTCTCCATTCAGAATGCATTGGGACAAAACTGAAGCGTTTTTTCCAGTATTAAGCCCCTTTGATGGAAATAAATACCGGAAAACTTTAACACTAGTGTGAAAGTAGCCTAAAAAGCAGAGACAGTGAATTTTTTTACATTTTCGTTAACTTTTGGATTTTTTTTTATAAATAAAGGTAAAACATATTGACTCAAATTTACCATTAACATGAAGTACAATGTGTCACGAGAAAACAGTCTCTTGAATGGCTTGGATAAGTAAAAGCGTTCCAAAGTTATTATCACATAAAGTGACACATGTCAGATTTGCAAAATTAGGACTGGTCAGGAAGGGGGTAATGGCCCGGTCTGGAAGTGGTTAAAAAATATATATCTGAGCAAAGATCAGTAATGCAGGATTAAATCATGTTTGCGGTTTAACCCTGCTGGGACTCGGGAACCCATACAAAAAATCCAGTAGGACTCCCTGTTAAGAAGCTTACGCTTGTAGTCACCACCCCTGGCAGGAGGATTAACCCTTTCTAGGGCCTGAACTTGAAAACCTGCGGTATCTCCCTGATGAGAAACCGCAAAATGTAGGCTGGCCGCTGAAACATTTCTCTCTCTGGTATGTGGAATGTCTGAGAGGTGTTTGCAGATTCTGACTTTTAAACTATTGGTTGTGCATCCAATATATTGCAAACTACATATAGAGCAAGTAATGCAATACAATATACAAAAAGGTTTGGCAGCACTACTGTCCCACATAAGGGAAAGCCATTCAGGAAAATACCTTGAAGGTAATGCTGCACGCAGATGGGGACCCTGGCTGATGATCCCAACGTCAAGATAGATATACAAGAAATCCGCAGCACTCGTCAATGTGATAAATCCAAGGTGGTTTATTCCATATACAGCAAGATGGTGCGACGTTTCGACCTAACCAGGTCTTTCTCAAGCAACAAAATGAATTTAGTCTGTGTGTGCTTTATACCATACAAAGTGGGTGGAGCCATCGCTTCCCCAGGTGAGGTGATATATCCAATTATATCCAAATACATATACATCGTCATGATAATGAGGATCGCTTCCGATCCAGTATGGTGAACAATCTTAGTGACATATAAATATATACACTTCTATATAATAATAACATTGTCTCCTACCCTAAGGTAGGTTTACCGCCATTTACCCTTTCGCTATATCTATATAATGAGGAGGTAGCATGTGGGGTAACGCGGATGATCCATTAGTTTGTTGTGTCAATAGCCGCGTCCCCATGGCAACCACCTGCGTCATGATTCGGGTCATCTGGTGCGATGCCGGGAAGCACTTTTGCTTGTGGACACCGACAACAGATGACGCGATACTTGAAAAAATTCTCTATTGGCTGAAGGTAGGCGGGCACGCATGCGTAGTGTGATTTCCGGGACGCTGAGTTCAGCGCGTTGTAAGTACATTGCGGACATGGGTTAGAACTCCGGCGGACGTCACCTTAGGGTAGGAGACAATGTTATTATTATATAGAAGTGTATATATTTATATGTCACTAAGATTGTTCACCATACTGGATCGGAAGCGATCCTCATTATCATGACGATGTATATGTATTTGGATATAATTGGATATATCACCTCACCTGGGGAAGCGATGGCTCCACCCACTTTGTATGGTATAAAGCACACACAGACTAAATTCATTTTGTTGCTTGAGAAAGACCTGGTTAGGTCGAAACGTCGCACCATCTTGCTGTATATGGAATAAACCACCTTGGATTTATCACATTGACGAGTGCTGCGGATTTCTTGTATATCTAAAGTAATGCAATACACCACATGGTTCGTGTTGCAATTTACATATTGTTTTGTTATTAAAGGAATTGTGAGTTGCTGTAGAAACAACTGCTGAACCTGTTTTAATGTAATTGCAGCACGTACAAATGCGGTGGCCGCATTTAAATGTGCCTTTGTGTCTCAGCCAAGCACTTTTTTCTTTTTTACTGGTGTCACCATCAGTGAAAAGACTTGGGCTAATTTTTTGCGCAATAGTCGGTGCGCGACGTGCAATGCATCTGACACCTGCTGAGCTGATGTCAGACCACTGTTCGTCACAATTTAGAACAGATAGATGTTTAGTGACTATGACGCAAATTTGTGAAAATTCCAAACTATAGTTGGTGACAAAACAGGGAACATTTTTTGCGGTTGCATTGGTTTGTCTATTTATACATGAGAGTGCGTCGGGTTGTGCTTTGTCTGGAAAAACAAGCCTGTCTGTGGGTCTATTTAATGTATTGGCCCTAGCTCGATCTAGGGTCCAAGGAGGGTACCTGCACTCCGCAAGTCTCATGGCCACTGTCTCCATCTCCATTTTTAATTTGTCATCTTTGGAGCAATTTCTTTTGGCCCGAATAAATTCCCCTTTGGGGATATTACGGACCACATGTGGAGGATGGCAAGATGTGGCCATGAGAGTTGTGTTACCTGACGTGTCCTTGCGATAAGTGCTGGAGTGGACTTGATGGGTCGCAGGATCCCCCTCCAAAGAGAGATCAAGGAAGGCAATGGTGGTAATGTCATGTAAAATGGTAAATTTTAAACCGCAATGGTTATTATTGAGAAAGGTCCCAAAAGATGACACGGTCGCAGAATCGCCTGACCACACAAACAGCAGGTCATCGATATAGCGACCGTACCATCTCAGGGAGCCACTCCAAGGGTTATCTGCTGAAAATAAAAGTGACATTCCCACCATGCCATATAAATGTTTGCCATGGAGGGCGAAAATTTTGTCCCCATGGAAACTCCTGTCAATTGCAAGAAGTAACGTTGCGAGAACATAAAGACATTATGTTTTAACAGAAAAAGCACAACCCGACAAACAAAATCTTGGAAGGTAGGAGAAAAGTCAGAATAGACATTCAAAAACCAAGCTAAGGAAACCATAGCGAAATTGTGAGGGATCACCGTATATAAGGATGTAACATCCGCTGTGATCCAAGAGAAGTGCTGTTCCCATCGAAAATCATAAAATGCCTGCAGCACGGCTCTGGTATCCTGCAGATAGCCAGGTATGGATTGGACCAGCGGCTGAAGGATACTGTTTACCCAGGCGGACAATCTCTCTGTGAAGGAGCCTATACCAGCGACTATGGGCCTCATGGCTGGAGGGAAACCTCCTTTATGAATTTTTGGTAGCGAATGGAAAATTGGAACCACTGGATGTGGGATAAATATATAGTCCAGTTGTTTTTGGTTAATGAAACCATGTTCCAAGCCATGAGTCAATAGTCACAGCATCTCCTGTTGATAGGTGGGGGTGGGGTTGTGGTCGAGCTCAAGGTAGGTACTATTATCCTCTAACATAGTGAGGTTTTGCTTTTTGTAAATGTAACCAAAGTGTTTTTTCAAAGTAAGATTACGAGCCAGTCTATTGATGTCCAGAATGGTGTGGTACAGATTGAAATGGTGAGTTGGAGAGAAGGAGAGACCTCTAGACAGAATATTTATTTGTGGTTGGCTAAGACATCGCAAAGATATATTCACCACTTGGGATGTACTCACGGTCTCCTGGTGCGTGAAGGTTAGCGATTGGTTCCTGGCATGTTTGCGCCCGGCCCTGCGTTTTTTTTCTTCCTTGCTTGTGAAAAATCAGGTTCACAGGAAGCGCTGTGTGTGGCCTGCTGCACTCTCATGTATAAATAGACAAATTAATGCAGCCGCAAAAAATGTTCCCTGTTTTGTCACCAACTATAGTTTGGAATTTTCACAAATTTGCGCCATAGTCACCAAACACCTATCTGTTCTAAATTGTGACGAACAGTGGTCTGACATCAGCTCAGCTGGTGTCAGATGCATTGCACGTCGCGCACCGACTATTGCGCAAAAAATTAGCCCAAGTCTTTTCACTGATAGTGACACCAGTAAAAAAGAAAAAAAGTGCTTGGCTGAGACACAAAGGCACATTTAAATGCGGCCACCGCATTTGTACGTGCTGTAATTACATTAAAACAGGTTCAGTAGTTGTTTCTACAGCAAATCATAATTCCTTCAGTAATAAACAATATGTTAATTGCAACACAAACTACAGTTGTATCATCGTTACCGCTCCCTTTTTTCGGTATTACCGAAACGCGATTTTATCTCCGTCAGTGTAGCAATTCACAGCAAAGCCACTAGATGGCGATGTTTAGTTAAAGTATTCAAATAATCGTAGTTATTGGCCAGAGCAGCTTCCCGTCTCTCGTCATCCCTCCCCGCTCTGCCTATCAGCCTTAATGTTTGTTCTCCCCTAAACTTAGTGTCCCCCCCCCCTGTATGTGAAACACCGAGGTGGCGGAGATTACAGTAACCTGCGTGGCATTGATAATATACGGTAATGTACAGTATACTGTCCCCTGCATCACGCACGCGGCCAAAAAGCAGAAATCGGGTGTCGGGGCTGGCGGGAAATTCACCAGACAGCTATTGTACACTGTACCGCAATGCGATTTATAGAACTTGAATTAACCGCATTGCGATTTCAACTTTCTCAAATCCGATAGTACATTCTAGCATGGAGCCGTTCACATAAGTTGAAACCGCAATGCGATTTATAGAACTTGAATTAACCGCATTGCGATTTCAACTTTCTCAAATCCGACAGTACATTCTAGCATGGAGCCGTTCCCATGGTGATGGGGACGCTCCATGAGCACGGAAGTCGGCAGAAGCTCTAAGTTGAAATCGCAATGCGATTTATAGAACTTAAATTAACCACATTGCGATTTCAACTTTCTCAAATCCGACAGTACATTCTAGCATGGAGCCGTTCCCAAGGTACTAATATGAAATTTGCCTGCCTATGCCTATACAGTCTACTGTTTGGTTCGTTAATGCGATACTACGTAATTTAAATAATCGTGTTTGTGCGTCTGTACATGTGTGCGTCTGTACGTGTGTGCCTGTCTTTGGTTAGCGAGGAGAGTGTCGATACAGTAGATAGAATGGCAAAGAGCAATTTCGATTCGGAAGAGCTGGAATATTTGATCACTGTAAGTAATTCTACCCTAAGTCACTCTTAAAGGGGAGGGCACTGTTCAACTCACTCTTAAAGGGGAGGGCACTGTTCAACTCACTCTTAAAGGGGAGGGCACTGTTCCAAGTCAATCTTAAAGGGGAGGGCACTGTTCCAAGTCACGCTTAAAGGGTAGGGCACTGTTCCAAGTCACTCTTAAAGGGGAGGGCATTGTTCCAAGTCACGCTTAAAGGGGAGGGCACTGTTCCAAGTCACGCTTAAAGGGGAGGGCACTGTTCCAAGTCACACTTAAAGGGGAGGGCACTGTTAAACTCACTCTTAAAGGGGAGAGCACTGTTCAACTCACTCTTAAAGGGGAGGGCACTGTTCCAAGTCACGCTTAAAGGGGAGGGCACTGTTCAACTCACTCTTAAAGGGGAGGGTACAGTTCCAAGTCACGCTTAAAGGGGAGGGCACTGTTCAACTCACTCTTAAAAGGGAAGGCACTGTTCCAAGTCACGCTTAAAGGCGAGGGCACTGTTCAACTCACTCTTAAAGGGGAGGGCACTGTTCCTCCCCTTTAAGAGACCGATTCTAGAGAAATTTTGGAACTAACTTCTGAAATGGCCAAAAGCAATTTCAAACCAGAAGAGCTGGAATTTTTGATCACTGTAAGTAATTCTACCTAACAAGTATGTCACTGTTAAAGGGGCGGCCACTGTTCATGTCACTGTTAAAGGGGAGGCTGTTGTCAAAGTCACTGTTAAAAGGGAGGCCGTTGTTAAAGTCACTGTTAAAGGGGCGGCCACTGTCAAAGTCACTGTTAAAGGGGCGGCTACTGTTCAAGTCACTGTTAAAGGGGAGGCCGTTGTCAATATCACTGTTAAATGGGAGGCCATTGTTGAAAGTCACTGTTAAAGTGGGGGTATCTGTGAAAGTCACTGTTAAAGTGGCATCCACTGTGGAGTTTAATTCTTATATTTGCTTTGAGTAAAATGTTTTTATTTTTACTTTACTTTCATATAGTTCCATAGGGAACTATATAAATATCTACTCTTTTACCATTTTCATATTAAATTTAAAAAAAATTATGGTTGAGATGACTATAATTACTAATAATTGTATTTTACAACTTTGGGATTACATCCTTTATTTGTTATCTTGCAGACTATGTTTCAGAAGACATATGATGACCTAGGTTCCCGTACAGAGAAGCAGGGCATAGTACGGAGAATAGCCTACACTCTTTGGCAGCAGCATGGCAAGAGCCATTCTAAGGATGCGTTTTAAAAAAAAATGGTCAGACCTTAAACGGCATCGCATGGATCTGATCAAAGAGGTCAGAGACAAAAATTGTCCAGGTACGATGCTTACATTAATTTTCTATCACGCACCTATTGTTATTTATGTGTTCAGTTATGCAAATAAGTATTTCTATCCCTTTACAACTTATAACTTAGTTCAGTGGTGTTGAACCGATGGAACGGGTGCCAGAGGCGGCACTCAGAGCCCTCTCTGTGGGCCGATTACCCTTGAAAAGGTCTAAGGCGTACTAATCGGCTTTAGACATTTCCTACCATACAGCTTTGCAGGCACACTATTAAAAGCACAGTCAGCATATTGAATGTAGGCAGACTGTTACAGCAAAATGATAATTGTGTAAAAGACATACTATACTGGTATTCAGGTACAATGGTAGCGTTGGCTATTTGAGATAAATAAATTAGTTGGTTTTCTGTTCTGCCTCAAAAAAAGTTCTCCAGCATGGATTTAGTACATGATGGGACACGTAGCTGATTATTCCTTTAAAATATATACATACACTCACAGTGAGATACAGATATATGATGTAAACCCTTATCCAATGTCAAAACAGTTGACTTGGTCCACCTCATTTCAATAACCCTGCAACAGTACCTTGCGAACCAATACCCCCCGCTACCTCATCCTAGCTATTAACATACTTAACTGTAAACCATCTGAAAGACTTCATTCATAGTTTCATCTAACACCAAATCATGTGAAATCAAACATAGGGGTAATCATTATCCCATCCAGATCCCACCATAGATTAATTTGTTTACCGTTAGCTTTTTTTTTTTGATTTGCTTGTTTATCTTGGAATTTTTGTAAAATTTGTTCATTACAGGGGTGCCTCTTCCTAAAGTGCGCGCTAAGCGCTCTAATAAGAAGAAGGTGGTGGAAGAGGAGATGATGGAGGATGAGGAGGATGAGGAGCAGGCAGGACCATCAGGGCATCAGGCCCATAGCTGTTGGGCATTTTCATACGTATACAATATTATCTAATGACATTATAATCAAAATGAATGCTCATCTCATTGCCTTTAAGAATAAGTGCAGCCTGGACCAAAGTTTTGTTACATGGCTGAAAAAAACCAAGATGAGTTCATGGCAAGTTCAGTCTATATAAAAGAATAATAATTGGGAACATAGATGGACATTGTATTAAAAGTTAGTGCTACATATATGAGACCATCTGGTAAGGAGTATGCCAACTCCCTGAAACATGTCTGTCTGGAGGGGACGTGGTTACTTGATAAGGACTCATGTCCTTGGAGCACACCTGCTGTTTGAGCTTCAATTTATATATACATAATTATATTATATATATATCTCTGTATGGTATATTTAGTTTACAACATATGTTAATCAATAATTCATATAATGTGTTATCTATGTGTAACAATGTATCAATTTATATATATGTTATACCATGTATTTACTATTTAGAAGAAACAACTACAGAAACAAGTAAGTTTAAGTTAATTGGATTTCAAAACAATAGTTATTCATGGGAGTACATAAGTGAAATCTACAAGTTCCGATGCCCAGCATCAAAGCCGCTACATAAAATTTTCATCAAGTCAACCCATATTTCAAAAGATAAGAGAAGACAACTCTCCAACAAGTCCAGGATATAGGTAATTAAAAGTGTAAGGAAAAGACCTTCCTCAGTAATTTATGGTAAGATAGGTCAAAAGGTCCTGTGAAAGTATTATTAGATAATTAATTTTAATGCTTAAAAAGTTGTTATATTCACCTACAGTACCGCAGTGCCATCTGGAGTCAGATGGGCAACATTATATTATTTCATTATTTGCTCTATACCATTTTAGGAGTTGAGATAACGTCATGAGGTTATTAGCATGCGAATACACCCACCCTACCTGATTGGGAATCCATAATCTAAAGGGGATGATTCTTAGATAAGGGGGGGAATAATTATTCGTGTGCGGAGTAGCATGGGAGAGCGGTCAAGAGAGAAGAGCTAGCTAGAAAGAGTGAGGGAGGAGAGGAGAAGTTGAGGTCTATCAAGATGGAAGCCATAATGAGATGCGCTATGATGGACCACCCAGCTTTCCTAGGAGCAGAAGTGAGATTCCTGCTAGGACTTGGTAAGAGACACAGAAAATGATATTTCATTTTATTAAGACTGATTTGATAGTGTGGGTGAAATTATACCATCTAGATTGGCGAATAAATAAATGATTAAATAAATTGATCATCTCCATATTGAGATGTAGTCTTAGGATATTGTGAGGCTTCATTCTACCTGCAGAAGAATCTAGACTCATAATCTAGCGAGGCATTAAATAATTGCTTATATATATATATTGATATTGATAGAACATTCTTCGCCAAGCTAACTGATGGATTCCCACCGGAAAGACGTCAAGTCCTTCCCATTTAAGATCCTAGATCCCTGTTATTTGTCTTAATAGTCTTACCAAAGTCACATATATTTGAAAATAGTCCAGGATGGGACGGAAGGATACAGTTGTCTCTTCTAAGTTATATCCTTGGATGGATTTGCCCATCTTGAAGTCATGTGATGTGTAGTCGGTTAGAGGGGGGCAGAATGTATTTAGCATTCTATATTGATGTCTAGGATTAGACATGCCCATCTTGATATCATGAGGTTTTCTCTGAACAGAAGTAATGTATATAACTTATGTTCCTACTTTGATATCCTAACCTAATAATAACTTGATTATAATGTGACAAGTTATTTCCACTCACATGCATTGTTAAGCTTGTAATGCTTTATATTAACGATATATATATTCATTTGCATGTATCATTGTGTTTATTTACTTATATATGTCTATAATCTTGTAACCAATAAATCTGCATATTTTTAATAATATCTGTGTATTATTGTATAATGCAGAACTACATTTTATCATTAACGTCATCTCACGTCAAAAAGAGCTTATTTATCTGAGGAAATAGTCGGACTCAGATGTGAATTGTATCAATTAGGTTGTCTATAATTCACCAGGTCATGATTTTAAGAATTTATGACAAATTTTATAAATTAAATTTTTTTATGGTTAATTATTTTTATGACCATAATTAATAATTCATAATTGAATTATTACCACCCGACATTAAAATGGAGGTTCCACCGAGATGTGATTGATGAGATGACATATTAATGATAAATTGTCATGTATATTGTTGCTGGCATTAGAATGCTACAGCCAGATCACGTTTACAACCCTTAGAAGGGCGTGGTATGTACATAGTCAAAATTAATGTCCTGGTACTGAAGGGGTTAAGCCCATACCAGAACCGCAGATGAGTTGTTGCAGTAAAGTGTTATTACACGAATGCAACCAGTGCATGACATGTAAATCAACTCAGGAGTTGTTTGTCTATGCTAAACACAATTGATGTTTTTGTATCGCCAGAAATTAATAGTAAATTGTCCCAAGATAGGGAACAGATGTAGGTCTCATTAGCCTAGGCGGTACAGGGTCCGGTTCTAGTCCTTTGTTTGACTCAGGAACCTTCCTATTAATTCCTGGCCAGTTAACTCCCATAGTTGGAGATTTACCCCCAAATACAGGGAGGTTGAGTTTAGTAGCTCAGGGCGTTACAGGATAATAGAGGAACTTTATACATAAAGTCTGACCCAATGTTATTGATAAATAGAATCTATAAGAGAACAGTTTTAAACAGGTTAATTGCTATGTATGATAATATAACCATGCTTTCTTATAGGATCCTAATGTACAATTTGCAATTGCCGCAGATATGATAATCCCCTAAGGGGGGAATTGTTTTATTCATCTCTGATTAATCGTTTCAGATTTTTTAGTTTTATTTGTTTGTGAATTATTTTTTTAAGCAGAGTACCTAAAACCTGCTAATTTGTTTTAGTAGTGAAAAGCGCAAAACTGTATTTAAATAGCTCTGTTAACTAACCCTAATTGCCTTAAAAAGTCTCCTAAGGGAGGGGTGAGGAGTATACTCCCAGGGGTCACAGAGCTGGGTCATGTATGCAATCAGTTTTCCTGCAGATGCTTTATGTCCCAACATTTTGCCCACCATCTTAAAGATGGGAGGAGGGAATGAGTACATTCCTTAAGTTTAGATACATGTCAGTGAAAAGGTCAGAGGTTGCAGAGCTGCGCTGCGAGCTAATTTCTTAAGTCAGCCTAATGGAAAGAAAGAGTAAGATTCTCCCAACTTCATTGAATGTAAATTCTTTATCTCATAAAGTGAATAAAAAGTAAAGGAAAAGTTATTTAATACTTTGCTGAGATAGAAATGTCCAGTAAACAAAACAAACGGCTTCATTAAATTAAGAATTATAGCAAGTCAATAAATGATTAATGATATTGATTACTAATCAATTTTTTCCACAGGATCATTAACATAATGTTTGTGTAGAGTTTTATTTCAGTGCTAAAAACGCCAAGAGCTGAACTGAGATTGAAAAATCAAAAATTTGAAGATGGAGACACATCATAAATTTCATATGATTGGTGGTGGTATCGTATGACTGAAAAGATACTGAACTGTTATACTAACCATATTGTTTGTCTATCAATTGTGACTAACTTGTCGTCACTGTATTCCATGCATATATATGGATGCATATATATTACTCTGTTTTGAGGTAGTCTCAAAGTATTGATTGGGTTATTATCCTAAATAGGCACAACACCTAAGGCTACATTAGCCTAGCAGAGGAAGAATAGTTATATCTATTCATGGTACCCTGTAGTTTGTTTTTCTTTGGAAAACAAAACATAAAAGTCCTCAACTTGCTGTTGGCTAAAGTATGGCATAAATCAAAGGCCTAAAATAGGCGGGTATATGTTTGATAAAGTTTTTGCTGCGTTGTTACTCATACTGTCTGTTGTTTTCTTAAGCTTAGATGATGGCCCAAGATGGGATCACGTGTAGATGGAAGGACAGATGGCGGAATCCTAAAAGTCTTTATATCCGGAACCAAGAGAACCTGAGGTCAAGGCTATCCGTGACGCAAGAGACGTCCAGTCGGAGCCAACCCAGATGTATCCAAGATGTATCCAGGAGGGACAAGTGGGCAGAGCCCCAGGAGATTCGACAGCCGCTGCAAAAGTACATCACACCAGTGCAACATGACAAAGTATTAGAGATCGCAGATATGAAGATATGATGCCAAGCACCGCTCGCTAAATCGAGTTGCCAAGTTGCTGACAAGCCAGGAAGCTATTACTTAGAGGACCAAAGAAAGATCTTAACTAGAGACACGTTTCCAGAGAGTCCAGAAAATGACTGAAACATTTTTCTCTCTACAGTGGTCATAAAATAAAATAAAAGAACGAAACAATTGTATAATATGCGTTCTATGAACCAACGCGTTTATCACTAATACAAGGAACGTAACACACTTGTAGTTAAACTAATCATAAAGTTTGTGCATTAGACTTGTGTCGTAAAAGTACACACAAAGTTGTGATAAATTTATTCCAGGGTAAAACTTGTGTTCCCCAATCCATAATGATTTGGAGCATTTAGCCCTTTATTGCACTTCAGCCTATTCAACCTTCTAATAACGAAATTGAATACGCTGAAAAGGGGGGATTTGTTGGGCATTTTCATACGTATACAATATTATCTAATGACATTATAATCAAAATGAATGCTCATCTCATTGCCTTTAAGAATAAGTGCAGCCTGGACCAAAGTTTTGTTACATGGCTGAAAAAAACCAAGATGAGTTCATGGCAAGTTCAGTCTATATAAAAGAATAATAATTGGGAACATAGATGGACATTGTATTAAAAGTTAGTGCTACAGATATGAGACCATCTGGTAAGGAGTATGCCAACTCCCTGAAACATGTCTGTCTGGAGGGGACGTGGTTACTTGATAAGGACTCATGTCCTTGGAGCACACCTGCTGTATGAGCTTCAATTTATATATACATAATTATATTATATATATATCTCTGTATGGTATATTTAGTTTACAACATATGTTAATCAATAATTCATATAATGTGTTATCTATGTGTAACAATGTATCGATTTATATATATGTTATACCATGTATTTACTATTTAGAAGAAACAACTACAGAAACAAGTAAGTTTAAGTTAATTGGATTTCAAAACAATAGTTATTCATGGGAGTACATAAGTGAAATCTACAAGTTCCGATGCCCAGCATCAAAGCCGCTACATAAAATTTTCATCAAGTCAACCCATATTTCAAAAGATAAGAGAAGACAACTCTCCAACAAGTCCAGGATATAGGTAATTAAAAGTGTAAGGAAAAGACCTTCCTCAGTAATTTATGGTAAGATAGGTCAAAAGGTCCTGTGAAAGTATTATTAGATAATTAATTTTAATGCTTAAAAAGTTGTTATATTCACCTACAGTACCGCAGTGCCATCTGGAGTCAGATGGGCAACATTATATTATTTCATTATTTGCTCTATACCATTTTAGGAGTTGAGATAACTAGTGTTGAGCGAACAGTTCGAGCATAGTTCGGGTCCGTACCGAATTTTGGGGTGTTCGTGACACGGACCCGAACCCGAACTTTTTCGTAAAAGTTCGGGTTCGGGTTCGTCGTTCGGCATGTATTTTGGCGCATTTTGAAAGGCTGCAAAGCAGCCAATCAACATGCATCATACTACTTGCCCTAAGATGCCATCGCAGCCATGCCTACTATTGGCAAGGCTGTGATTGGCCAAGTGCAGCATGTGACTCAGCCTCTTTATAAGCTTGTGCGCCACAGTGTGCATTCCAAAGCTCCAAACAAGTCAGACATCTACACCTGGGATTCAGACCAATAGCGATTTAGCAGCACAGTCCAAGGCTATTTTTTTTAAAGGTTGTGCAGACCATTTTGTGGCACATGTTACTGGGCTGATAGGCGGCGGCCATCTTGGGACTAGTGCTGCAGCACAATCTCTCCCAACGTCCATTAATCACTTGTAATAGTGGTCTGTGCCATAGAAATCCTACATCAGGGACTTGGGTGTGCTTGTGTCACCCCTACTAATACCAGTCCACCTGTAATCCATACAGTGAAAAGCCATAAAGTATTCCAGTGAGGGAATTTTTTTTTTATTTAAAAAAGGCCAAGTTAGTTTATCTGGCGTTCAATATACTAGATACAGTTAGGCCTGCGTTTCATACATCTGGAATTAGCAAACTAATGTGCTGGGGTTGGGAAAACATATATGTACCCATACTAGAATCTGTCAAAGAAAGCGGTACTCACATATAACAGTCATTCCATCTGTAATCCATACAGTCAAAAGACTGAAAGTATTCCAGTGAGGGAATTTTTTTTATTTAAAAAAGGCCAAGTTAGTTTATCTGGCGTTCAATATACTAGATACAGTTAGGCCTGCGTTTCATACATCTGGAATTAGCAAACTAATGTGCTGGGGTTGGGAAAACATATATGTACCCATACTAGAATCTGTCAAAGAAAGCGGTACTCACATATAACAGTCATTCCATCTGTAATCCATACAGTCAAAAGACTGAAAGTATTCCAGTGAGGGAATTTTTTTTATTTAAAAAAGGCCAAGTTAGTTTATCTGGCGTTCAATATACTAGATACAGTTAGGCCTGCGTTTCATACATCTGGAATTAGCAAACTAATGTGCTGGGGTTGGGAAAACATATATGTACCCATACTAGAATCTGTCAAAGAAAGCGGTACTCACATATAACAGTCATTCCATCTGTAATCCATACAGTCAAAAGACTGAAAGTATTCCAGTGAGGGAATTTTTTTTATTTAAAAAAGGCCAAGTTAGTTTATCTGGCGTTCAATATACTAGATACAGTTAGGCCTGCGTTTCATACATCTGGAATTAGCAAACTAATGTGCTGGGGTTGGGAAAACATATATGTACCCATACTAGAATCTGTCAAAGAAAGCGGTACTCACATATAACAGTCATTCCATCTGTAATCCATACAGTCAAAAGACTGAAAGTATTCCAGTGAGGGAATTTTTTTTATTTAAAAAAGGCCAAGTTAGTTTATCTGGCGTTCAATATACTAGATACAGTTAGGCCTGCGTTTCATACATCTGGAATTAGCAAACTAATGTGCTGGGGTTGGGAAAACATATATGTACCCATACTAGAATCTGTCAAAGAAAGCGGTACTCACATATAACAGTCATTCCATCTGTAATCCATACAGTCAAAAGACTGAAAGTATTCCAGTGAGGGAATTTTTTTTATTTAAAAAAGGCCAAGTTAGTTTATCTGGCGTTCAATATACTAGATACAGTTAGGCCTGCGTTTCATACATCTGGAATTAGCAAACTAATGTGCTGGGGTTGGGAAAACATATATGTACCCATACTAGAATCTGTCAAAGAAAGCGGTACTCACATATAACAGTCATTCCATCTGTAATCCATACAGTCAAAAGACTGAAAGTATTCCAGTGAGGGAATTTTTTTTATTTAAAAAAGGCCAAGTTAGTTTATCTGGCGTTCAATATACTAGATACAGTTAGGCCTGCGTTTCATACATCTGGAATTAGCAAACTAATGTGCTGGGGTTGGGAAAACATATATGTACCCATACTAGAATCTGTCAAAGAAAGCGGTACTCACATATAACAGTCATTCCATCTGTAATCCATACAGTCAAAAGACTGAAAGTATTCCAGTGAGGGAATTTTTTTTATTTAAAAAAGGCCAAGTTAGTTTATCTGGCGTTCAATATACTAGATACAGTTAGGCCTGCGTTTCATACATCTGGAATTAGCAAACTAATGTGCTGGGGTTGGGAAAACATATATGTACCCATACTAGAATCTGTCAAAGAAAGCGGTACTCACATATAACAGTCATTCCATCTGTAATCCATACAGTCAAAAGACTGAAAGTATTCCAGTGAGGGAATTTTTTTTATTTAAAAAAGGCCAAGTTAGTTTATCTGGCGTTCAATATACTAGATACAGTTAGGCCTGCGTTTCATACATCTGGAATTAGCAAACTAATGTGCTGGGGTTGGGAAAACATATATGTACCCATACTAGAATCTGTCAAAGAAAGCGGTACTCACATATAACAGTCATTCCATCTGTAATCCATACAGTCAAAAGACTGAAAGTATTCCAGTGAGGGAATTTTTTTTATTTAAAAAAGGCCAAGTTAGTTTATCTGGCGTTCAATATACTAGATACAGTTAGGCCTGCGTTTCATACATCTGGAATTAGCAAACTAATGTGCTGGGGTTGGGAAAACATATATGTACCCATACTAGAATCTGTCAAAGAAAGCGGTACTCACATATAACAGTCATTCCATCTGTAATCCATACAGTCAAAAGACTGAAAGTATTCCAGTGAGGGAATTTTTTTTATTTAAAAAAGGCCAAGTTAGTTTATCTGGCGTTCAATATACTAGATACAGTTAGGCCTGCGTTTCATACATCTGGAATTAGCAAACTAATGTGCTGGGGTTGGGAAAACATATATGTACCCATACTAGAATCTGTCAAAGAAAGCGGTACTCACATATAACAGTCATTCCATCTGTAATCCATACAGTCAAAAGACTGAAAGTATTCCAGTGAGGGAATTTTTTTTATTTAAAAAAGGCCAAGTTAGTTTATCTGGCGTTCAATATACTAGATACAGTTAGGCCTGCGTTTCATACATCTGGAATTAGCAAACTAATGTGCTGGGGTTGGGAAAACATATATGTACCCATACTAGAATCTGTCAAAGAAAGCGGTACTCACATATAACAGTCATTCCATCTGTAATCCATACAGTCAAAAGACTGAAAGTATTCCAGTGAGGGAATTTTTTTTATTTAAAAAAGGCCAAGTTAGTTTATCTGGCGTTCAATATACTAGATACAGTTAGGCCTGCGTTTCATACATCTGGAATTAGCAAACTAATGTGCTGGGGTTGGGAAAACATATATGTACCCATACTAGAATCTGTCAAAGAAAGCGGTACTCACATATAACAGTCATTCCATCTGTAATCCATACAGTCAAAAGACTGAAAGTATTCCAGTGAGGGAATTTTTTTTATTTAAAAAAGGCCAAGTTAGTTTATCTGGCGTTCAATATACTAGATACAGTTAGGCCTGCGTTTCATACATCTGGAATTAGCAAACTAATGTGCTGGGGTTGGGAAAACATATATGTACCCATACTAGAATCTGTCAAAGAAAGCGGTACTCACATATAACAGTCATTCCATCTGTAATCCATACAGTCAAAAGACTGAAAGTATTCCAGTGAGGGAATTTTTTTTATTTAAAAAAGGCCAAGTTAGTTTATCTGGAGTTCAATATACTAGATACAGTTAGGCCTGCGTTTCATACATCTGGAATTAGCAAACTAATGTGCTGGGGTTGGGAAAACATATATGTACCCATACTAGAATCTGTCAAAGAAAGCGGTACTCACATATAACAGTCATTCCATCTGTAATCCATACAGTCAAAAGACTGAAAGTATTCCAGTGAGGGGATTTTTTTTTTATTTAAAAAAGGCCAAGTTAGTTTATCTGGCGTTCAATATACTAGATACAGTTAGGCCTGCGTTTCATACATCTGGAATTAGCAAACTAATGTGCTGGGGTTGGGAAAACATATATGTACCCATACTAGAATCTGTCAAAGAAAGCGGTACTCACATATAACAGTCATTCCATCTGTAATCCATACAGTCAAAAGACTGAAAGTATTCCAGTGAGGGGATTTTGCTTTTAAAAAAAATATATTTCATTGTGGTGCGAGTTGAATCGCAACAATGAAGAAAAATACTATTAAGGGACGAGGACGCGGTCGTGGTGGTGTCCGTGGAGCCTCTGTTGCTGGTAGAGGACGTGGCCGTTCGGCCCCAGGCGCACACAGTAGGGAACGAACTCCCTCAACTAGCCGGCAGAATGTACCGCAATATCTCGTGGGGCCCAATGCCGCTCTTAGGATGGTAAGGCCTGAGCAGGTACAGGCATTAATCGATTTGGTGGCCGACAGTGCTTCCAGCACGTTCACCACATGGTCTTCCACCCAGTCTTCTGCGGAAAGCGCACAGGTGGCACCTGAAAACCAAGCCCATCAGTCTGTCACATCACCCCCAAGCATATCAGGGAAACGGTCTGAGCCACAAGTTATGCAGCAGTCTCTTCTTCTGTTTGAAGACTCTGCTTCCAGGGTTTCCCAGGGGCGTCCACCTAGCCCTTCCCCAGTGGAGGAAGACATACCATGCACTGACGCACAACCACTTATGTCTCCAGATGAAGAGGACATGGGAATACCACCACAGCAGAGTCACTGACTCTCTGATGATGACGAAACACAGGTGCCCACTGCCGCGTCTTTTTGCAGTGTGCAGACTGAACAGGAGGAGGTCAGGGAGGGAGACTGGGTGGAAGACGATGCAGAGGACGATGAGGTCTTAGACCCCACATGGACTGAAGGTCGTGGCGATGACTTTCACAGTTCAGAGGAAGAGGTAGTGGTGAGACCGAGACAACAGCGAAGCCAAAGAGGGAGCAGGGGGCCAAAGCAGACGAGCCGCCGCCCCCAGAGTTCGCCTGCTACTGGACATCGCCAACAGGGACCCAGCCCCACAAAGGCAGCTTCAAAGAGTTCCCTGGCATGGCACTTCTTTAAACAATGTCCTACCGACAAGACCCGAGTGACTTGCACGCTCTGCCATCAGAGCCTGAGGCGAGGCATTAACGTTCTGAACCTCAGCACAACCTGCATGACCAGGCATCTACATGCAAAGCATGAACTGCAGTGGGGTACACACCTTAAAAACCAGGCACTCGCTGAGGCTCCCCCTGCTCCCTCTACCGCTGCTGCCTCGGCTTCCGCCTCGAGAGGAATGTTGCCACCTGCCGAGCAGCAAACAGAGGATGTGCCACCGACACCACCACCACCGCCACCGTCAACTAGCGTCTCCACTATATCACACAGCAGCGTTCAGCTCTCAATATCTCAAACCTTAGAGAGGAAGCGCAAATTCCCCCCGAGTCACCCTCGAGCCCTTGGCCTGAACGCCAGCATTTCTAAACTGCTGGCCTTTGAAATGCTGTCATTCCGGCTGGTGGACACAGACAGCTTCAAACAACTGATGGCCATGGCTGTCCCGCAGTATGTGGTTCCCAGCCGCCACTACTTCTCCAAGACAGCCGTGCCTTCCCTGCACATGCAAGTGTCCGATAAAATCAAGTGTGCACTGCGCAACGCCATTTGTGGCAAGGTCCACCTAACCACAGATACGTGGACCAGTAAGCACGGCCAGGGACGCTATATCTCACTAACTGCACACTGGATGAATGTAGTGGCGGCTGGGCCCCCGGCGGACA
Organism: Bufo bufo; assembly: GCF_905171765.1. Classification (NCBI taxonomy): domain Eukaryota; kingdom Metazoa; phylum Chordata; class Amphibia; order Anura; family Bufonidae; genus Bufo; species Bufo bufo. The sequence goes on from NC_053396.1 coordinate 74,228,166, forward strand.
GTTCCTTGGCGCACGTCCTTCCGCCCCCTAGGATCGCAGGGCATCATTCTCTGCCTCCTGTAGCCTCCTCCTCCTACTCGGCTTCCTCCTCCACTGCTTCCACCAGCTCATCCGGTCAGCCACACACCTTCACCACCAACTTCAGCACAGCCCGGGGTAAACGTCAGCAGGCCATTCTGAAACTCATATGTTTGGGGGACAGGCCCCACAGCGCAAAGGAGTTGTGGCGGGGTATTGAACAACAGACCGACGAGTGGTTTCTGCCGGTGGGCCTCAAGCCAGGCCTGGTGGTATGCGATAATGGGCGAAATCTCGTGGCAGCTCTGGGACTAGCCGGTTTGACGCACATCCCTTGCCTGGCGCATGTGCTGAACTTGGTGGTGCAGAGGTTCATTCACCACTACCCCAACATGTCAGAGCTGCTGCATAAAGTGCGGGCCGTCTGTGCGCGCTTCCGCCGTTCACATCCTGCCGCTGCTCGCCTGTCTGCGCTACAGCGGAACTTCGGCCTTCCCGCTCACCGCCTCATATGCGACGTGCCCACCCGGTGGAACTCCACCTTGCACATGCTGGAGAGACTGTGCGAGCAGCAGCAGGCCATAGTGGAGTTTCAGCTGCAGCACGCTCGCGTCAGTCTTACTGCCGAACAGCACCACTTCACCACCAATGATTGGGCCTCCATGCGAGACCTGTGTGCCCTGCTGCGCTGTTTCGAGTACTCCACCAACATGGCCAGTGGCGATGACACTGTTATCAGCGTTACAATACCACTTCTATGTCTCCTTGAGAAAACACTTAGGGCAATGATGTTAGAGGAGGTGGCCCAGGTGGAGGAGGAGGAGGAGGATGAGGGCTCGTTTCTAACACTTTCGGGCCAGTCTGTTCGAAGTGGCTCAGAGGGAGGTTTGTTTAAGCAGCAGAGGACAGGTTCACAAGTCGCCAGCCAAGGCACTGTACTGGAGGACGAGGAGGATGAGGAGGAGGAGGTGGAGGGGGACGAGGATGACGCAAGTTCACAGCGGGGTGGCAGCCCAGGCCCATCACTGGTGCGTGGCTGGGGGGATACGGTGGACGATGACGATACGCCTCCCACAGAGGACAGCTTGTCCTTACCCATGGGTAGCCTGGCCCACATGAGCGAATATATGCTCCAATGCCTGCGCAACGACAGCAGAGTTGCCCACGTTTTAACGTGTGCAGACTACTGGGTGGCCACCCTGCTGGATCCCCGGTATAAAGACAATGTGCCCACTTTAATTCCTGAACTGGAGCGCGACCGTAAGATGCGCGAGTACAAGCGCACGCTGATAGAGGCGCTCTTGAGAGCATTCCCACATGTCACAGGGGAACAGGTGGAAGGTGAAGGCAGAGGAGTGGCAAGAGGTCGCCAACGCAGCTGTGTCACGGCCAGCTCATCTGAGGGCAGGGTTAGCATGGCAGAAATGTGGAAAAGTTTTGTCTCCACGCCACAGCTATCTGCACCGACACCTGATACGGAACGTGTTAGCAGGAGGCAGCATTTTACTAACATGGTTGAACAGTATGTCTGCACACCCCTCCACATCCTGACGGATGGTTCGGCCCCATTCAACTACTGGGTTTCGAAATTGTCCACGTGGCCAGAGTTAGCATGTTATGCCTTGGAGGTGCTTTCCTGCCCGGCGGCCAGCGTTTTATCTGAACGCGTATTCAGCACGGCAGGGGGCGTCATTACTGACAAGCGCAGCCGCCTGTCCACAGCCAACGTGGACAAGCTGACCTTCATAAAGATGAACCAGGCATGGATCCCACAGGACCTGTCCCTCCCTTGTGCAGAGTAGTCCTTATTAACTGCCTAAAACATGTCTTGTTGTGCTACGGGCCACTTCTTTATTTGATACAAATTTTATGAAACCCACAGTTGAATGAAACTCTTCTCTGTCTGGGCGCCGGGGCCTAACCAGATGAAAGTGGCCGGTTAAACTAACGGGTGACATGAAGCCATAACCTCTGCCATGCTACCTCTGTCTTCTGTCTGGGTGCTGAGGCCTAAGTCAAATAAAGCGGTCTTCTGCTGTGCTGGGGGATATGAAGCTAATCTCTGACCTCTCTCCTCTGTCTGGGTCCAAAGGCCTAAATCACTGAAAGAGGCCTTCTCCTGTGGTGTGTGATATGATGCCAGAATATGTGCTGTGGGGCCTCTCTCCTCTTCCTGGGTGCAGGGGTCAAATAAACTAAATTGTGGCCTACTCCTGTGGTGGTTGATATGATGCCTGATTCTCTGATGTGGAACCTCTCTCCTCTGTTTGGGTGAAGGGGTCAAAGTAACTAAATGGTGGCTTCTCCTGTGGTGGCTGATATGATGCCAGAATATGTGCTGTGGTGCCTCTCTCCTCTTCCTGGGTGCAGGGGTCAAAGTAACTCAATGGTGGCTTCTCCTGTAGTGGCTGATATGATGCCAGAATATGTGCTGTGGTGCCTCTCTCCTCTTCCTGGGTGCGGGGGTCAAAGTAACTCAATGGTGGCTTCTCCTGTGGTGGCTGATATGATGCCAGAATATGTGCTGTGGTGCCTCTCTCCTCTTCCTGGGTGCAGGGGTCAAAGTAACTAAATGGTGGCTTCTCCTGTGGTGGTTGATATGATGCCTGATTCTCTGCTGTGAAACCTCTCTCCTCCATCTGGGTGTAGGGGTCAAAGTCTTTCAAAGTCGCCTTCTCCTGTGCTGATTGATATAAAGCTGATGGTTGTGCCATCTGACATGGTTGCCAGGGTCTGATTCAATGGGGGCCTACTCCTGTGGTGGGTGATCTAAATGCCTGATTCTCTGCTGTGAAACCTCTCTCCTCCGTCTGGGTGTAGGGGTCAAAGTCTTTCAAAGTCGCCTTCTCCTGTGCTGATTGATATGAAGCTGATGGTTGTGCCATCTGACATGGTTGCCGGGGTCCCATTAAATTGGGGCCTACTCCTGTGGTGGGTGATCTAAATGCCTGATTCTCTGCTTTGAAACCTCTCTCCTCCGTCCGGGTGTAGGGGTCAAAGTCTGTCAAAGTCGCCTTCTCCTGTGCTGATTGATATAAAGCTTATGCTTGTGCCATCTGACATGGTTGCCGGGGTCTGATTCAATGGTGGCCTACTCCTGTGGTGGGTGATCTAAATGCCTGATTCTCTGCTGTGTAACCTCTCTCCTCCGTCTGGGTGTAGGGGTCAAAGTAACTAAATGGTGGCCTACTCCTGTGGTGGGTGATATGATGCCTGGTTCTCTGCTGTGGGACCTCTCTCCTTTGTCTGGGTGCTGTGGTCAAAATAATAGTAAGTGACCTTCTCCATTGGTGGGTGACTTGAAGCCTGATTCTGTGCTATGGGACCTCACTCCAATTAACATTGTTTAATTTTTATTTATTTTATGTTAACTCATCATTTCCCTATCTACATTTGTTTGCAGGGGATTTAACTACATTTTGCTGCCTTTTGCAGCCCTCTAGCCCTTTCCGGGTGTGTTTTACAGCCTTTTTAGTGCCCAAAAGTTCGGGTCCCCATTGACTTCTATGGGGTTCGGGTTCGGGATGAAGTTCGGGTCGAGTTCGGATCCCGAACCCGAACATTTTTCGAAAGTTCGGCCGAACTCGTCGAACCCGAACATCCAGGTGTTCGCTCAACTCTAGAGATAACGTCATGAGGTTATTAGCATGCGAATACACCCACCCTACCTGATTGGGAATCCATAATCTAAAGGGGATGATTCTTAGATAAGGGGGGGAATAATTATTCGTGTGCGGAGTAGCATGGGAGAGCGGTCAAGAGAGAAGAGCTAGCTAGAAAGAGTGAGGGAGGAGAGGAGAAGTTGAGGTCTATCAAGATGGAAGCCATAATGAGATGCGCTATGATGGACCACCCAGCTTTCCTAGGAGCAGAAGTGAGATTCCTGCTAGGACTTGGTAAGAGACACAGAAAATGATATTTCATTTTATTAAGACTGATTTGATAGTGTGGGTGAAATTATACCATCTAGATTGGCGAATAAATAAATGATTAAATAAATTGATCATCTCCATATTGAGATGTAGTCTTAGGATATTGTGAGGCTTCATTCTACCTGCAGAAGAATCTAGACTCATAATCTAGCGAAGCATTAAATAATTGCTTATATATATATATTGATATTGATAGAACATTCTTCGCCAAGCTAACTGATGGATTCCCACCGGAAAGACGTCAAGTCCTTCCCATTTAAGATCCTAGATCCCTGTTATTTGTCTTAATAGTCTTACCAAAGTCACATATATTTGAAAATAGTCCAGGATGGGACGGAAGGATACAGTTGTCTCTTCTAAGTTATATCCTTGGATGGATTTGCCCATCTTGAAGTCATGTGATGTGTAGTCGGTTAGAGGGGGGCAGAATGTATTTAGCATTCTATATTGATGTCTAGGATTAGACATGCCCATCTTGATATCATGAGGTTTTCTCTGAACAGAAGTAATGTATATAACTTATGTTCCTACTTTGATATCCTAACCTAATAATAGCTTGATTATAATGTGACAAGTTATTTCCACTCACATGCATTGTTAAGCTTGTAATGCTTTATATTAACGATATATATATTCATTTGCATGTATCATTGTGTTTATTTACTTATATATGTCTATAATCTTGTAACCAATAAATCTGCATATTTTTAATAATATCTGTGTATTATTGTATAATGCAGAACTACATTTTATCATTAACGTCATCTCACGTCAAAAAGAGCTTATTTATCTGAGGAAATAGTCGGACTCAGATGTGAATTGTATCAATTAGGTTGTCTATAATTCACCAGGTCATGATTTTAAGAATTTATGACAAATTTTATAAATTAAAATTTTTTATGGTTAATTATTTTTATGACCATAATTAATAATTCATAATTGAATTATTACCACCCGACATAGCCCACCGGAGGCAGCTGATGTCCAGGAGGATGAGGAGGAGGAAGAAGACGAGGTGGTGACCACCCCCCGCCAGGAGGGTAAATATATTCTGCAGATGTTTTAATTAAAAAAATGTCCCCACACACATACAGGTGTCAGTTTAGTCTTCACCACAGGCAGATTTTATTCAAGCAAACAATTATAAACAAGTTCAAGTTCAACCTCTAATTTTTATTCAGACTTCAGATATTGCATAACCTAAAGTCCCCCACTTTGCGTTCACTCCAAGCAGTGTAACAAAAAGATTAGTATATCACCACTCTTTAGGGTCTGTCAGAGACCATGCTCATTTCTCTGCAGGTTCAGTTTTCACATCTCCTGTCCACACTTGAAAAGAACAGCATTTTTAATCCCCACTTTATAAAAACCCTTGATGGAGTACGGGAGTGACCTGTGCCACTATATCTTTCTGGGCACTCAGTCCAAAAACCCGGACCCTAATTAAACCCACGTAAAAAGTTTTTTTTTACAGCAAGCTGATGTTACTGGTGTACTGATTTCCGTAAACTATCTCAATGAGGCATACAATTTAATTAAGATGTAACGAGCATCCAATATATAACATTTTTCTTAGACTAAAAAATAAAGTGCACAAAACCATATTAATATTTATCCAAAAAATGGTGTAAAAACTATAAAACAGGCAACAAAGAATGTACAACACATAACAGTAATATAAAACATGAACACTATAAAGTAATTAATCTACATAAAAAGCATTAACGTAACTACTAAGTCCATAACCCTAAAGTCTAAAGAACTATTATTAATCCTAACTAAACCAATATATAATGGATTAACATAGTAACATAGTACATAAGGCCAAAATAAGACATTTGTCCATCCAGTTCGGCCTGTTATCCTGCAAGTTGATCCTGAGAAAGGCAAAAAACCCTGTGAGGTAGAAGCCAAAGTGGTAGGACTACTGTATTGTGGCGAAACCAACCTCGCCACTGGGTTTTGGAGAGGCCTGGCTGCTGGCCTCTTGCCCCAGGATTATGGGCCATATACTAACTTTTAAACCCCTGAACCTATTCAAGTGAATTTTGGATAGGTTTGTCCCCAAGTTATACTGTTTAAATTGATGTAAGTTATATGTATGGCCAATGTAAACTCACAAAGTTGTAACAATTTATAATAAGTGTAACTTGTCAGCTTGGGAGGAAAATGCTGGGTGTGTTTCTATTGTGCCATTGTCCCATTGTGTGTTTAAAGGGTGATGTCTGTCCTATTGTCTGCACATGTGTATTGATGATTTCTCTTTGTCTTGAGAGATAATTGGATTATGCCTCGGGTGTCTCCAGGGCAGAGAGGAGGAAACCATGATGCATTGTGGGGATGTATTGTCTCTGTGTATCCTACAGTGCTGCATATCTGTCCTATGTCACAAGTCTTCCTTCTGGTCCCCTAGGGGCGTGTACTTACATTGTATGTGTTGTAACATATTGATTGGCTGTATTTCAAACCCCTGTGGGCGGACCTGTATTTGCAACAACTGTAATAAAAACCAGGCTGGGTGTGCCAGCACCTCAGACCACTGCTTGACCCTCAACACGGAGCCTTGTCTCGTTATTGGGGGGGGATCTGCTGTATGCTGTTACAGACTGATTGCCAGGAGTGTAAGCTGATTCCTGTTCGTCTGCTAGCAGCTATTCGTGAGGTTCCAGTTTGGAGTGCTACTTTGTATCCAGTTCGGGAGTTTGGTGTTCTGCAGTAGCTGGGCCTGTCTCTCAGAAAGGGGCACATCGCCAAAACGTATTTTAACCCCTTGTCTGCTGAAACGGTCCGTTACATGTATGTTCTCATCACCGCCACAAATTGAAGGAATATGTGGATACTACTCAGCCTCCCCTCGCTGGCCTTGTTGCCGATATATATATATATATATATATATATATATATATATATAGGTCCAGAAAAAAGAGCGGCACTCCAATGGATAAAAGCAAGTGAACCCTTTATTCACCCAAGTGGTGCAACGTTTCGGCTCTGGTCACGAGCCTTCCTCAAGCAAAGACACAACTCAAATGGCAGTGATTATATAAGAAAATACAAATCATGTGATCACAACCCAGTGGGTGTGTTTAACAAATCATAACAATGGTATACAGTGAATACACATGGTATCATATAGTGCAGAAAAATATACTGATCATCATTGGAGAAAGACATGATCTTGCGTGCTAAAAATATGAAATATATATGGATCAAGTGCATAAAGCTTAATCAAATAATGTATCCACATTTATTATACATGAGTGTAAGGAGGGGGAGGAGCAAGGAAGTGGTATCGCAAACATACCCATCCAGCAAGGAGGCTCATTCAGCGCCGTAGAGTCAGCGTTGTAGATGTCATTCTGCGCAGGCGTGGCACCGCACCAATAGCAAGTATTCAGCAAGCAGGAAGCGCTATGCGTCATCAAAGTTGGCCGACACACCTACGTCACTGCGGGCGTCATTCCAATAAGACATAATGTATTGTCCCATGCGCATGCTCAGTAAAGAGTTAGGCTAAAGGCGCCATCTTTGTGACTGGAGACCTGCCCATAAACAATCACTCTGCATACCGCATCCAACCAAGAACAGAAAACAGGCATAGGGGGTTTGAAGAGGGCACAAGGAACCCCAAGATTCAGGGTTCCTACATGTCCCACCCCGGCAGAAAATCCACCGCAGCCACGATAACCTCAGTACCTGCAGGGGTATCGCCGGGGATTCCAAGCTCCCATCCAGCCCGAGAGGGATCTCCTCAAATTGGTGCACAGATGCTGCAAAGTGTATATGGTTCAACTCCTAATCTCAAAGAAATTAAAAATATATGGAGAAAAGGGATTTTGTAAAGTGTCAGCAAAACTATAATGCCATCACACGGTGCCTGCCATGCCTGGCAACAACAGAACTGAACAAAACATGAAATACATGATATAATAGAATGAACCCCTTCCGTGGTATGTTGCGTACACTCCGACCATATGTTCCATACCCCAAAGTGCTGGGTGTAAGTGATCTAAAAAAAAGAAGAAAAAAAGTTAGAGTAGGAATATAATGAGTTGTATAACTCTCTGAGTATGTACACAATTTAGCGAAACGACATCCAGCAAGACATAGGGGGCAAACCAACCCTCACAGAGTATCCCCAAAATTGTAATCAACGTTTAGACCCTTGGGTTTCAAGCTGTCCAACTTGTGGATCCAGCTGAGTTCTCTGCGCTTGAGTATCCTGGATCTATCCCCACCTCGCCGAGGCTGGGGTATGTGATCCAGGATCCAGCACCTCAAATCACCTTCTTTGTGTGTGGCCTCAGTGAAATGTTTCGACACTGGCAAATCCAGCCGTTTTTTACGTATACTAAGGCGGTGATTATTGAGGCGAGTCTTCAATTCAGTTGTTGTCTCGCCCACATAAAGCAAATTACATGGGCAAGACAACACATAGATTACATGGTTAGAGTCACAGGTTAAATGAAATAAAATACTGTAGGACACGCCAGTATTGGGATGTATAAAATACCTTCCCTTGCGGATGTATCTGCAATTAACGCAGTTCAGGCAGGGAAAACAACCTAAGCCAGACTGAGTCAATTTGGTTTGTTTCAAAGATCCCTTGGGACCAATGTCGGCCTTGACCAACTGGTCACGCAGGTTCCGGGATCGACGATACGATGACAATGGTGGACATGAGAATTCAGGGATATCTTTGAAGCATGTACCCAATAGACCCCAGTGCTTATTGAGTATCTTATTTACTGAGGAGCTGAGTTCAGTGTATACTGAAACAAACGGAATCCTGGCCTTGTTCTGGACAGTTCCCCGTTTCGTCAGTAGCTCAGTCCTGTCAAACGTGCGCACCCTGTCCATGTGTTCTTTCAATGATCGTTTGGGATAACCCCTATCCTGAAACTTAGTAGCCATGGAATTCAGGGTCGCATCAAGTTTGCTTTCGTCTGACACAACGCGTTTAACGCGGAGAAATTGGGAGAAGGGCAGCGACCGGATCATTCTCCGAGGGTGCAAGCTGTTGTAACACAAAAACGTGTTGGTATCAGTAGGTTTTGTGTACAGCTCGGTATGCAACACACCCTCATTGAACATCACTCGTGTGTCCAAAAACTGGATCTCAGTTCGAGAATAGACGAGGGTGAACTGTAGGTCAGAATCATGGCTATTTAAAAAGCCATGAAAGTCGGCCAAGTCAGTCTCAGAACCTGTCCATATGAGGAAGATGTCGTCGATGTATCTCCACCACCTCAGCACATGGCTGAAGTGGTGGGATAGATAGACGACATCTTCCTCATAGCACCGCATAAAAATATTTGCATATGTGGGGGCCACATGAGACCCCATGGCCACACCACGTTCTTGCAAATAAAATACGTCCCTGAAGAGAAAATAATTGTACTGTAACACAATCCTCAGCAGATCAATAATGAATTCAGAGGCATGAGGAGTATAAGCTGATGTCCTCAGCATTTTCTCCACTGCCCTGAGACCCCTTTCATGTACAATTGATGTGTATAATGAAGTCACATCAAATGATGCAAGTAACACTAAGGACGCCTGTGCTAAATCAACACTCTGTAGTTTAGTCAAGAAATCTGATGTATCTTGTATGTAGGAGGATCCCCCTATGGAAAATTCCCGCAGAACTTTGTCTAAGAAGACAGCTATGCCGCTGAAGATAGAGTCAGAACCCGAGACGATGGGGCGTCCCGGGGGATCGATGAGGGTCTTGTGAATCTTGGGCAGCACATAAATCACCGGAGTGACTGGATGTGCTACCTCAAGAAAATCACTAAGACCCCCATCGATAATACACGCGGTCATGGCTTCCCTGAGACATCGGCGGATGATATCCGCTATCATAAATTTGGGGTCAGAATCCAAGATCCTATATACCTGTGGGTCACCCAGTTGTCGCATGATTTCCTGTACATATTTGGTGGTGTCCATTACCACGACCGCACCCCCCTTGTCAGCTGGTTTGAGAGGGAGGGTGGGGTCGGATCTAAGTGACTCCAAGGCTTCAATCTCAGTGGTGGTCAGATTGGGGTACCAATCAAACAGGCAACTCATCCCACAAAAAAAAATAAAAAAATACTCTATACTCTAAGTAAAGAACTATATAACTGATTGCGATTTTAATGGCCAGCTACTTTATACACTAATCAATAAAAGTTATTTAATCTGATTGTCAATAATTATTTTTTTTGGACAGTACTAAAAGAAATGAAAAAAAAAATTATTTGGCTGCAGCGGGAGCACTCCAGGCGGATGAGGGCTGTCAGGCTGAAATTCACCGAAGAAATAAAGGCCATGGAGGAGTGGCATCAGAAGGCAATAGCGGAGCTGATCAACCAGCATGATGTCCTGAAAGCCTTGCCTTAGTTTTATTTATTTTTTATTTTCTGTTTGTTAAAACAATTTTTTTTATATTTTATTTATAAAGTGTGGTTTTGTTTTAAATCACTTTTGGTTTTCTGTTTTATTTTAACAACTCTGGTTACATTAAAGCAAATTTTTTCCAGCCGAAACTCATCAGTATCATGACATACAGCAGCCGCAGGTACATGGAAATTGGGTAGTATTAGGGCTGTTTCACACGAGCGAGTCCATTGCGGGAATCACGCTCCGTGTGTGAGTGTGATCCTCCGCTCTGGACTTGCAGGAGCGCACGGCATTATCATGATTTATAATGCTATGTGTCTCTGCTTGACCTTATTTCTACAGAATCATACTGACAGCTTTATGTCACTATGAATCTGTGGAAAATAGGTCAAGCAGAGACACATAGCATTATAAATCATGATAATGCCGTGCGCTCCTGCAAGTCCAGAGCGGAGGATCACACTCACACACGGAGCGTGATTCCTGCAATGGACTCGCTCGTGTGAACCAGCCCTAAGGCCTACACAGAACTCATAGTGGTGAGGATAATGGCAGCAGTCTTTGTTAACGGTGGAGTATAAGGCCTATGCAGAACTCATAGTGGTCAGGATAATTGCAGCAGTTATTGGTAATAGTGGAGTATAAGGCCTACACAGAATTCTCAAAAATCAGGACAACAGCAGCAGCAGGCAGATAGTAAGTTTCCATTGTAGTTCAAGGCCTACGCATAGCTTTGCCTCACTGGACTAAAGGGGCCTTACAATAAAGTTATCAGTAAGAATTACACCATAACATAACTGTAACGAGCCCCTGCTCGCTCTATTCTGCTCTCACGGCACTCCCTGATGTGACCACAATATCTGCTGGTTCCGCCGTTGATGATCCGGCCTCAAACGACCGCTCGTGTCGTTTTAATTCTCACAGAACTACAGTAACACCAGTCAGGCTGTATGTGAGTTCAAACTGAAAAAATTATTTATTGAATGCATCACATATATTTATATTGACAGTTGGAACACCTCTTTCAATTGGCAAATTGTAAAACCCCCTCTGATTGGCTATGCAAATGAGGTAAGCAGAGATTTGTAACTACGAAAAAAACGATTTATTAACAAAATAAAAAAAGGCCTCTATGGCAACATTATGAGTTGGGAAAGTAGCTCCTCCATTTTCTGCATCCCTTTACAGTGCAGATTGTCCATCTCCTAGCTGATGACCCGACGTTGCTCGGGTATTTATTTATTGTAATTTTATTTTAGGCTACTTTCACACTTGCGGCAGGACAGATCCGACAGGCTGTTCACCATGTCGGATCCGTCCTGCAGCTATTTGGCCGTGCCGCCGGACCACCGCTCCGTCCCCATTGACTATAATGGGGACGGGGGCGGAGCTCCGGCGCAGCACGGCGGTGCACGGCGAAAGCCGCCGGACTAAAAAGCCTGACATGCAGTAATTTTAGTCCGGCGGCCTCTCGCCGTGCACCGCCGTACTGCGCCGGAGCTGCGCCCCCGTCCCTATTATAGTCAATGGGGACGGAGCGGCGGTCCGGCGGCACGGCGAAATAGCCGTAGGACGGATCCGACATGGTGAACAGTCTGTCGGATCCGTCCTGCCGCAAGTGTGAAAGTAGCCTTAAAATAACGGTACAGTGTACAGTAGCTGTCTGGTGAACTCCCCCCCCACCCACATGTGAACACTGTAATGAGGAGCTGGGGGTGGGTAGACCTACACAGTAGTTTACCCTTTCTTTGTTAGAGACGTGCAGGGAAACAAAAGTTTTTTTCTTAATCTACTAGACAGTAGTTTACATTCTACCGCCTAGCTAATTTGTGGATTCAGAATAATGCTAGTAGTAGCGCTGTAGACTTCTGTATATGTATATTTTTATATCTCTATTTCTCTGTCTGCATATACCATTACAGTATATTGTATATATAAATATATATTTCTAATTTTAAAGTAAATAAACATATATAGATATATATTCTGATATACTGTATAAAAATAGTGAAATAAAAATATCTATAGTGTACAAATAATATATTGTTATAGATATACTGTATAGATTTGTGTTTCATCACAGCTGGAGTTGTGGAGGTTGCTGACCAAGTCACCAAGGTTTTCCCGCCAGTAGAGGGGCTCTATATCATAGATCTGTAGAGACTCCGTGTGTCGCCAGCTCAGGCTCCATGCAGACATGTGGGGCTTTACATAAATCTACACATTTATTACATGTGGGCCAATATTTAGTTATCTTCCTTTTACATGGGATGATTTGCACTCGTTTAGCTCTATGTACATGGAGTAATCATCGGGAACTGGAGGTGACCAAATGATCATTAGTACAGTCCGTCTGGCACATAGTTTTAATACTGTGGGAGGCAGGTCCCTGTTTACTCAAGGCGAAGTGCTGCCAACAACCGCGGCTTGTTAGACTACCCTCCCATCTGCACTTTGCAAATTGCGTATCCGCAAAACACGGACACCTGCAATGTGCGATCCGCAATTTGCGGATCCGCACATCACAGACACTATAAGGCTACATTCACACGTCCGTGGTGTGTTGCGGACCCGCAAATTGCGGGTCCGCAACACACCAGCCCGTCACCCCCATAGAAATGCCTATTAGGACATGCTCTATCTTTTTGCGGAGCTGCGGACCCAAAATCCGGGCCGCGCTCCGCAATTGCGGCTGCAGACAGCACACTGTGTGCTGTCCGCATCCATTCCGTCCCCATACAGAATGAATGGGTCCGCACCCATTCCACAAAATTGCGAAAAGGATGCGGACCCATTTTGCGGACGTGTGAATTGAGCCTAATAGAAAATGCTGCGAAACTGAGCAAACCAGATTCGGCACAAAAAAACAATGTAAGCCAATGGTGCCGAATCATATTTTTTTTTTCGGATCCTAAAAAAATCGAAACCCTCACCCATTCACTTAGTGAGTAATTCACACGTCCGTAAATTCACACGTCCGTAATTTGGGTCCGCATTCATTCCGCAATTTGCGGACCTATTCACTTTCAATGGGGCTGGAACGGATGCAAATCCACATTTCCTGGATCCGCATCCGTTTTTTCGGGATCCGCATCCCGTTTTTTCGGACCAGAAACGGCATTTTCTATTAGGCTCCATTCACACGTCCGCAAAATGGGTCCGCATCCTTTCCACAATTTTGCATATGCACCCCAAAATAGTGCCAATCAAACCGTCATCTCATCCCGCAAAAAATGAGACCGTACTTAAGATAATCGCTCAAAAACTGAAAAAACTATGGCTCTTAGACTATGGAGACACTAAAACATTTTTTTTGTTTTAAAAATGAAATCATTGTGTAAAACTTACATAAATTAAAAAAATTGTATACATATTAGGTATCGCCACGTCCGTGACAACCTGCTCTATAAAATTACCACATGATCTAACCTGTCAGATGAATGTTGTAAATAACAAAAAAAAAAACGTGCTAAAAAATCTATTTCTTGTTACCTTGCCGCACAAAAAAGTGTAATATAGAGCAACCAAAAATCATATGTACCCTAAACTAGTATCAACAAAACTGCCACCCTATCCCGTAGTTTCCAAAATGGGGTCACTTTTTTGGGGTTTCTACTCTAGGGGTGCATCAGGGGGGCTTCAAATGGGACATGGTGTCAAAAAACCAGTCCAGCAAAATCTGCTTTCCAAAAACCGTATGGCATTTCTTTCCTTCTGCGCCCTGCCGTGTGCCCGTACAGCGGTTTATGACCACATATGGGGTGTTTCTGTAAACTACAGAATCAGGGCCATAAATAATGAGTTTTGTTTGGCTGTTAACCCTTGCTTTGTAACTGGAAAAAAATTATTAAAATGGAAAATCTGCCAAAAAAGTGAAATTTTGAAATTGTATCTCTATTTTCCATTAAATCTTGTGCGACACCTAAAGGGTTAACTAAGTTTGTAAAATCAGTTTTGAATACCTTGAGGGGTGTAGTTTCTTAGATGGGGTCACTTTAATGGAGTTTCTACTCTAGGGGTGCATCAGGGGGGCTTCAAATGGGACATGGTGTCAAAAAACCAGTCCAGCAAAATCTGCTTTCCAAAAACCGTATGGCATTCCTTTCCTTCTGCGCCCTGCCGTGTGCCCGTACAGCGGTTTATGACCCCATATGGGGTGTTTCTGTAAACTACAGAATCAGGGCCATAAATAATGAGTTTTGTTTGGCTGTTAACCCTTGCTTTGTAACTGGAAAAAAATTATTAAAATGGAAAATCTGCCAAAAAAGTGAAATTTTGACATTTCATCTACATTTTCCATTAAATCTTGTGCGACACCTAAAGGGTTAACTAAGTTTGTAAAATCAGTTTTGAATACCTTGAGGGGTGTAGTTTCTTAGATGGGGTCACTTTAATGGAGTTTCTACTCTAGGGGTGCATCAGGGGGGCTTCAAATGGGACATGGTGTCAAAAAACCAGTCCAGCAAAATCTGCCTTCCAAAAACCATACGGCGCACCTTTCCCTCTACGCTCTACTGTGTGCCCGTACAGTAGTTTAAGGCCACATATGGGGTGTTTCTGTAAACGGCAGAGTCAGGGCAATAAAGATACAGTCTTGTTTGGCTGTTAACCCTTGCTTTGTTAGTGGAAAAAATGGGTTAAAATGAAAAATTAGACAAAAAAATGAAATTCTCAAATTTCCTCCCCATTTGCCAATAACTCTTGTGCAACACCTAAAGGGTTAACAATGTATGCAAAATCAGTTTTGAATACCTTGAGGGGTGTAGTTTCTTAGATGGGGTCATTTTTGGGTGGTTTCTATTATGTAAGCCTCGCAAAGTGACTTCAGACCAGAACTGGTCCCTAAAAATTGAGTTTTTGTAAATTTCTGAAAAATTTCAAGATTTGCTTCTAAACTTCTAAGCCTTATAACTTCCCCAAAAAATAAAATATCATTCCCAAAACAATTCAAACATGAAGTGGACATATGGGGAATGTAAAGTCATCACAATTTTTGGTGGTATTACTATGTATTACAGAAGTAGAGAAACTGAAACTTTGAAATTTGCAAATTTTTAAATACCTTGAGGGGTAAATATGGTATTTTTTAATGAAAAAAAATTAACTTTTTTGACCCAATTTTAGCAGTGTCATGAAGTACAATATGTGACGAAAAAACAATCTCAGAACGGCCTGGATAAGTCAAAGCGTTTTAAAGTTATCAGCACTTAAAGTGACACTGGTCAGATTTGCAAAAAATGGCCAAGTCCTTAAGGTGAAATAGTCCTTAAGGGGTTAAGGCTACTTTCACACTTGCGGCAGGACGGATCCGACAGGCTGTTCACCATGTCGGATCCGTCCTACGGCTATTTCGCCGTGCCGCCATGACTATAATGGGGACGGGGGCGCAGCTCCGGCGCAGTACGGCGGTGCACGGCGAAAGGCTGCCGGACTAAAATTACTGCATGTCAGGCTTTTTAGTCCGGCGGCTTTCGCCGTGCACCGCCATGCTGCGCCGGAGCTCCGCCCCCGTCCCCATTATAGTCAATGGGGACGGAGCGGTGGTCCGGCGGCACGGCCAAATAGCCGCAGGACGGATCCGACATGGTGAACAGCCTGTCGGATCTGTCCTGCCGCAAGTGTGAAAGTAGCCTAAAATAAAATTACAATAAATAAATACCCGAGCAATGTCGGGTCATCAGCTAGGAGATGGACAATCTGCACTGTAAAGGGATGCAGAAAATGGAGGAGCTACTTTCCCAACTCATAATGTTGCCATAGAGGCCTTTTTTTATTTTGTTAATAAATCGTTTTTTTCGTAGTTACAAATCTCTGCTTACCTCATTTGCATAGCCAATCAGAGGGGGTTTTACAATTTGCCAATTGAAAGAGGTGTTCCAACTGTCAATATAAATACACTGCGTGCAGAATTATTAGGCAAATGAGTATTTTGACCACATCATCCTCTTTAGGCCTCATGCACACGACCGTTGTGTGCATCCGTGGCCGTTGTGCCGTTTTCCGTTTTTTTTCGCGGACCCATTGACTTTCAATGGGTCCGTGGAAAAAACGAAAAATGCACCGTTTGGCAGCCGCATCCGTGAGCCGTGTTTCCTGGCCGTGAAAAAAATATGACCTGTCCTATTTTTTTCACGGCCAACGGTTCACGGACCCATTCAAGTCAATGGGTCCGTGAAAGAACACGGATGCACACAAGATTGGCATCCGTGTCCGTGATCCGTGGCCGTAGGTTAGTTTTTATACAGACGGATCCGAAGATCCGTCTGCATAAAAGCTTTTTCAAAGCTGAGTTTTCACTTCGTGAAAACTCAGAACCGACAGTATATTCTAACACAGAAGCGTTCCCATGGTGATGGGGACGCTTCTAGTTAGAATACACTACAAACTGTGTACAAGACTGCCCCCTGCTGCCTGGCAGCACCCGATCTCTTACAGGGGGCCGTGATCAGCACAATTAACCCCTTCAGGTGCGGCACCTGAAGGGGTTAATTGTGCTGATCACGGCCCCCTGTAAGAGATCAGGGCTGCCAGGCAGCAGGGGGCAGACCCTCCCCCCCCCTCCCCAGTTTGAATATCATTGGTGGCCAGTGCGGCCCCCCCCCTCCCTCTATTGTAATAATTCGTTGGTGGCACAGTGTGCGCCCCCCCCCCTCCCTCCCTCTATTGTAATAATTCGTTGGTGGCACAGTGTGCGCCCCCCCCCTCCCTCCCTCTATTGTAATAATTCGTTGGTGGCACAGTGTGCGCCCCCCATCGGCGCCCCCTCCCTCTATAGCATTAACAACATTGGTGGCCAGTGTGCGGCCTCCCATCTCCCCCCCCCCATCATTGGTGGCAGCGGAGTTCCGATCGGAGTCCCAGTTTAATCGCTGGGGCTCCGATCGGTAACCATGGCAACCGGGACGCTACTACAGTCCTGGTTGCCATGGTTACTTAGCAATAGTACAATAGTAGAAGATTCATACTTACCTGCTGCTGGCTGCTGCTGCGATGTTCGTGTCCAGCCGGGAGCTCCACCTACTGGTAAGTGACAGGTCTGTGCGGCGCATTGCTAAATGAACTGTCACTTACTAGTAGGAGGAGCTGCCGGCCGGACACGAACATCTCAGCTCCCAGGTAAGTATGAATCTTTTACTATTGTACTATTGCTAGTAACCCGCTGCCACCAATGATCGGGGGGGGGGGGGAGATGGGAGGCCGCACACTGGCCACCAATGTTGTTAATGCTATAGAGGGAGGGGGACCGATGGGGGGCGCACACTGTGCCACCAACGATTTATTACAATAGAGGGAGGAAGGGGGGGCGCACACTGTGCCACCAACGAATTATTACAATAGAGGAAGGGGGGGGGCGCACACTGTGCCACCAACGAATTATTACAATAGAGGGAGGAAGGGGGGGGGCACACTGTGCCACCAACGAATTATTACAATAGAGGGAGGAAGGGGGGGGGGGGGGCGCACTGGCCACCAATGATATTCAAACTGGGGGGGGGGGGGGGGGTCTGCCACCTGCTGCCTGGCAGCCCTGATCTCTTACAGGGGGATATGATAGTACAATTAACCCCTTCAGGTGCGGCACCTGAGGGGTTAATTGTGCTGATCACGGCCCCCTGTAAGAGATCGGATGCTGCTAGGCAGCAGGGGGCAGTCATGTACACAGTTTGTAGTATATTCTAACTAGAAGCGTCCCCATCACCATGGGAACGCCTCTGTGTTAGAATATACTGTCGGAAATGAGGTTTCACGATCTAACTCATATCCGACAGTATATTCTAACATAGAGGCGTTCCCATGGTGATGGGGACGCTTCAAGTTAAAATATACCATCGGATTGGAGAAAACTCAGATCTGATGGTATAAAAGGGACTCCAGACTTTACATTGAAAGTCAATGGGGACGGATCCGTTTGAAATGGCACCATATTGTGTCAACGTCAAACGGATCCATCCCCATTGACTTGCATTGTAATTCAGGACGGATCCGTTTGGCTCCGCACGGCCAGGCGGACACCAAAACGACTTTTTTTTCATGTCCGTGGATCCTCCAAAAATCAAGGAAGACCCACGGACGAAAAAACGGTCACGGATCACGGGAAAACGGAACCCCGTTTTGCGGACCGCAAAAAAATACGGTCGTGTGCATGAGGCCTTATGCATGTTGTCTTACTCCAAGCTGTATAGGCTCGATAGCCTACTACCAATTAAGCATATTAGGTGATGTGCATCTCTGTAATGAGAAGGGGTGTGGTCTAATGACATCAACACCCTATATTAGGTGTGCATAATTATTAGGCAACTTCCTTTCCTTTGGCAAAATGGGTCAAAAGAAGGACTTGACAGGCTCAGAAAAGTCAAAAATAGTGAGATATCTTGCAGAGGGATGCAGCACTCTTAAAATTGCAATGCTTCTGAAGCATGATCATCGAACAATCAAGCGTTTCATTCAAAATAGTCAACAGGGTCGCAAGAAGCGTGTGGAAAAACCAAGGCGCAAAATAACTGCCCATGAACTGAGAAAAGTCAAGCGTGCAGCTGCCAAGATGCCACTTGCCACCAGTTTGGCCATATTTCAGAGCTGCAACATCACTGGAGTGCCCAAAAGCACAAGGTGTGCAATACTCAGAGACATGGCCAAGGTAAGAAAGGCTGAAAGACGACCACCACTGAACAAGACACACAAGCTGAAACGTCAAGACTGGGCCAAGAAATATCTCAAGACTGATTTTTCTAAGGTTTTATGGACTGATGAAATGAGAGTGAGTCTTGATGGGCCAGATGGATGGGCCCGTGGCTGGATTGGTAAAGGGCAGAGAGCTCCAGTCCGACTCAGACGCCAGCAAGGTGGAGGTGGAGTACTGGTTTGGGCTGGTATCATCAAAGATGAGCTTGTGGGGCCTTTTCGGGTTGAGGATGGAGTCAAGCTCAACTCCCAGTCCTACTGTCAGTTTCTGGAAGACACCTTCTTCAAGCAGTGGTACAGGAAGTAGTCTGCATCCTTCAAGAAAAACATGATTTTCATGCAGGACAATGCTCCATCACACGCGTCCAAGTACTCCACAGCGTGGCTGGCAAGAAAGGGTATAAAAGAAGAAAATCTAATGACATGGCCTCCTTGTTCACCTGATCTGAACCCCATTGAGAACCTGTGGTCCATCATCAAATGTGAGATTTACAAGGAGGGAAAACAGTACACCTCTCTGAACAGTGTCTGGGAGGCTGTGGTTGCTGCTGCACGCAATGTTGATGGTGAACAGATCAAAACACTGACAGAATCCATGGATGGCAGGCTTTTGAGTGTCCTTGCAAAGAAAGGTGGCTATATTGGTCACTGATTTGTTTTTGTTTTGTTTTTGAATGTCAGAAATGTATATTTGTGAATGTTGAGATGTTATATTGGTTTCACTGGTAAAAATAAATAATTGAAATGGGTATTTGTTTTTTGTTAAGTTGCCTAATAATTATGCACAGTAATAGTCACCTGCACACACAGATATCCCCTTAAAATAGCTAAAACTAAAAACAAACTAAAAACTACTTCCAAAAATATTCAGCTTTGATATTAATGAGTTTATTGGGTTCATTGAGAACATGGTTGTTGTTCAATAATAAAATTAATCCTCAAAAATACAACTTGCCTAATAATTCTGCACTCCCTGTATATGTGATGCATTCAATAAATAATTTTTTCAGTTTGAACTCACATACAGCCTGACTGGTGTTACTGTAGTTCTGTGAGAATTAAAACGACACGAGCGGTCGTTTGAGGCCGGATCATCAACGGCGGAACCAGCAGATATTGTGGTCACATCAGGGAGTGCCGTGAGAGCAGAATAGAGCGAGCAGGGGCTCGTTACAGTTATGTTATGGTGTAATTCTTACTGATAACTTTATTGTAAGGCCCCTTTAGTCCAGTGAGGCAAAGCTATGCGTAGGCCTTGAACTACAATGGAAACTTACTATCTGCCTGCTGCTGCTGTTGTCCTGATTTTTGAGAATTCTGTGTAGGCCTTATACTCCACTATTACCAATAACTGCTGCAATTATCCTGACCACTATGAGTTCTGCATAGGCCTTATACTCCACCGTTAACAAAGACTGCTGCCATTATCCTCACCACTATGAGTTCTGTGTAGGCCTTAGGGCTGGTTCACACGAGCGAGTCCATTGCAGGAATCACGCTCCGTGTGTGAGTGTGATCCTCCGCTCTGGACTTGCAGGAGCGCACGGCATTATCATGATTTATAATGCTATGTGTCTCTGCTTGACCTATTTTCCACAGATTCATAGTGACATAAAGCTGTCAGTATGATTCTGTAGAAATAAGGTCAAGCAGAGACACATAGCATTATAAATCATGATAATGCCGTGCGCTCCTGCAAGTCCAGAGCGGAGGATCACACTCACACACGGAGCGTGATTCCCGCAATGGACTCGCTCGTGTGAAACAGCCCTAATACTACCCAATTTCCATGTACCTGCGGCTGCTGTATGTCATGATACTGATGAGTTTCGGCTGGAAAAAATTTGCTTTAATGTAACCAGAGTTGTTAAAATAAAACAGAAAACCAAAAATGATTTAAAACAAAACCACACTTTATAAATAAAATATTAAAAAAAATTGTTTTAACAAACAGAAAATAAAAAATAAATAAAACTAAGGCAAGGCTTTCAGGACATCATGCTGGTTGATCAGCTCTGCTATGGCCTTCATTTCTTTTAGTACTGTCCAAAAAAAATAATTATTGACAATCAGATTAAATAACTTTTATTGATTAGTGTATAAAGTAGCTGGCCATTAAAATCGCAATCAGTTATATAGTTCTTTACTTAGGAATATTTCAATAGAGTATTTTTTTATTTTTTTTTGTGGGATGAGTTGACTGTTTGATTGGTACTCTACCATGAGTGTGTATTTGGGGAAGGGGACAGAAAACATTATGCTTTTTAATTCGCTCATTAACAAGCCTATTGTTTCTGCTTCCCTTCCTCCACACACTCCTACAAGAGGATCGCTGAATAATGGTTAATGGAGAAGGTGCAGAAGACAGATCATCTATATAGTAGTAGCTGTCTTCTACAGATATTTATATACATCAACATATTATATACTGTACATACACACATATGTTTGGTTAAATAAAGGAATATTTCTTAAACCATTGTAAATATATAAAAAATGATAAATATATTTATTTTATATGTCTGCCAATGTATATACACTGCTCAAAAAAATAAAGGGAACACTTAAACAACACAATGTAACTCCAAGTCAATCACACTTCTGTGAAATCAAACTGTCTACTTAGAAAGCAACACTGAGTGACAATCAATTTCACATGCTGATGGGATAGACAACAGGTGGAAATTATAGGCAATTAGCAAGACACCCCCAATAAAGGAGTGGTTCTGCAGGTGGTGAACACAGACCACTTCTCAGTTCCTATGCTTCCTGGCTGATGTTTTGATCACTTTTGAATGCTGGCGGTGCTTTCACTCTAGTGGTAGCATGAGACGGAGTCTACAACCCACACAAGTGGCTCAGGTAGTGAAGCTTATCCAGGATGGCACATCACTGCAAGCTGTGGCAAGAAGGTTTGCTGTGTCTGTCAGCGTAGTGTCCAGAGCATGGAGGCGCTACCAGGAGACGGGCCAGTACATCAGGAGACGTGGAGGAGGCTGTAGGAGGGCAACAACCCAGCAGCAGGACCTCTACCTCCGCCTTTGTGCATGGAGGAACAGGAGGAGCACTGCCAGAGCCCTGCAAAATGACATCCAGCAGGCCACAAATGTGCGTGTGTCTGCTCAAACGGTCAGAAACAGACTCCATGAGGGTGATATGAGGGCCCGACGTCGACAGGTGGGGGTTGTGCTTACAGCCCAACACCGTGCAGGACGTTTGGCATTTGCCAGAGAACACCAAGATTGTCAAATTCGCCACTGGCGCCCTGTGCTCTTCACAGATGAAAGCAGGTTCACACTGAGCACATGTGACAGACGTGACAGAGTCTGGAGACGCCGTGGAGAATGTTCTGCTGCCTGCAACATCCTCCAGCATGACCGGTTTGGCATTGGGTCAGTAATGGTGTGGGGTGGCATTTCTTTGGAGGGCCGCACAGCCCTCCATGTGCTCGCCAGAGGTAGCCTGACTGCCATTAGGTACCGAGATGAGATCCTCAGACAGCTTGTGAGACCATATGCTGGTGCGGTTGGCCCTGGGTTCCTCCTAATGCAAGACAATGCTAGACCTCATGTGGCTGGAGTGTGTCAGAAATTCCTGCAAGACGAAGGCATTGATGCTATGGACTGTCCCGCCCGTTTCCCAGACCTGAATCCAATTGTGCACATCTGGGACATCATATCTCGCTC
This sequence comes from Bufo bufo, assembly GCF_905171765.1. Taxonomy (NCBI): domain Eukaryota; kingdom Metazoa; phylum Chordata; class Amphibia; order Anura; family Bufonidae; genus Bufo; species Bufo bufo. The sequence continues at coordinate 74,250,871 of NC_053396.1, forward strand.
TATCCACCAACGTCACGTTGCACCACAGACTGTCCAGGAGTTGGCAGATGCTTTAGTCCAGGTCTGGGAGGAGATCCCTCAGGAGACCGTCCGCCACCTCATCAGGAGCATGCACAGGCGTTGTAGGGTGGTCATAAAGGCACAGGGAGGCCACACACACTACTGAGCCTCATTTTGACTTGTTTTAAGGACATTACATCAAAGTTGGATCAGCCTGTAGTGTGTTTTTCCACTTTAATTTTGAGTGTGACTCCAAATCCAGACCTCCATGGGTTGAAAAATTTGATTTCCATTTTTTTTTATTTTTGTGTGATTTTGTTGTCAGCACATTCAACTATGTAAAGAACAAAGTATTTCAGAAGAATATTTAATTAACTCAGATCTAGGATGTGTTATTTTTGTGTTCCCTTTATTTTTTTGAGCAGTGTATATATATATATATATCGGCAACAAGGCCAGCGAGGGGAGGCTGAGTAGTATCCACATATTCCTTCAATTTGTGGCGGTGATGAGAACATACAGTAGTCCTACCACTTTGGCTTCTACCTCACAGGGTTTTTTGCCTTCCTCTGAATCAACCTGCAGGATAACAGGCAGAACTGGATGGACAAATGTCTTATTTCGGCCTTATGTACTATGTTACTATGTTAATCCATTATATATTGGTTTAGTTAGGATTAATAATAGTTCTTTAGACTTTAGGGTTATGGACTTAGTAGTTACGTTAATGCTTTTTATGTAGATTAATTACTTTATAGTGTTCATGTTTTATATTACTGTTGTGTGTTGTACGTTCTTTGTTGCCTGTTTTATAGTTTTTACACCATTTTTTGGATAAATATTAATATGGTTTTGTGCACTTCATTTTTTAGTCTAAGAAAAATGTTATATATTGGATGCTCGTTACATCTTAATTAAATTGTATGCCTCATTGAGATAGTTTACAGAAATCAGTACACCAGTAACATCAGCTTGCTGTAAAAAAAAAACTTTTTACGTGGGTTTAATTAGGGTCCGGGTTTTTGGACTGAGTGCCCAGAAAGATATAGTGGCACAGGTCACTCCCGTACTCCATCAAGGGTTTTTATAAAGTGATGATTAAAAATGCTGTTCTTTTCAAGTGTGGACAGGAGATGTGAAAACTGAACCTGCAGAGAAATGAGCATGGTCTCTGACAGACCCTAAAGAGTGGTGATATACTAATCTTTTTGTTACACTGCTTGGAGTGAACGCAAAGTGGGGGACTTTAGGTTATGCAATATCTGAAGTCTGAATAACAATTAGAGGTTGAACTTGAACTTGTTTATAATTGTTTGCTTGAATAAAATCTGCCTGTGGTGAAGACTAAACTGACACCTGTATGTGTGTGGGGACATTTTTTTAATTAAAACATCTACAGAATATATTTACCCTCCTGGCGGGGGGTGGTCACCACCTCGTCTTCTTCCTCCTCCTCATCCTCCTGGACATCAGCTGCCTCCGGTGGGCTATGGGCCTGATGCCCTGATGGTCCTGCCTGCTCCTCATCCTCCTCATCCTCCATCATCTCCTCTTCCACCACCTTCTTCTTATTAGAGCGCTTAGCGCGCACTTTAGGAAGAGGCACCCCTGTAATGAACAAATTTTACAAAAATTCCAAGATAAAAAAGCAAAGCAAAAAAAATAAAAGCTAACGGTACACAAATTAATCTATGGTGGGATCTGGATGGGATAATGATTACCCCTATGTTTGATTTCACATGATTTGGTGTTAGATGAAACTATGAATTAAGTATTTCATATGGTTTACAGTTGAGTATGTTAATAGCTAGGATGAGGTAGCGGGGGGTATTGGTTCGCAAGGTACTGTTGCAGGGTTATTGAAATGAGGTGGACCAAGTCAACTGTTTTGACATTGGATAAGGGTTTACATCATATATCTGTATCTCACTGTGAGTGTATGTATATATTTTAAAGGAATAATCAGCTACGTGTCCCATCATGTACTAAATCCATGCTGGAGAACTTTTTTTGAGGCAGAACAGAAAACCAACTAATTTATTTATCTCAAATAGCCAACGCTACCATTGTACCTGAATACCAGTATAGTATGTCTTCCACACAATTATCATTTTGCTGTAACAGCCTGCCTACATTCAATATGCTGACTGTGCTGTTAATAGTGTGCCTGCGAAGCTGTATGGTAGGAAATGTCTAAAGCCGATTAGTACGCCTTAGACCTTTTCAAGGGTAATCGGCCCACAGAGAGAGCTCTGAGTGCCGCCTCTGGCACCCGTTCCATCGGTTCAACACCACTGAACTAAGTTATCAGTTGTAAAGGGATAGAAATACTTATTTGCATAACTGAACACATAAATAACAATAGGTGGGTGATAGAAAATTAATGTAAGCATCGTACCTGGACAATTTTTGTCTCTGACCTCTTTGATCAGATCCATGCGATGCTGTTTAAGGTCTGACCATTTTTTTTAAAACGCATCCTTAGAATGGCTCTTGCCATGCTGCTGCCAAAGAGTGTAGGCTATTCTCCGTACTATGCCCTGTTTCTCTGTACGGGAACCTAGGTCATCATATGTCTTCTGAAACATAGTCTGCAAGATAACAAATAAAGGATGTAATCCCAAAGTTGTAAAATACAATTATTAGTAATTATAGTCATCTCAACCATAAATTTTTTTAATTTAATATGAAAATGGTAAAAGAGTAGATATTTATATAGTTTCCTATGGAACTATATGAAAGTAAAGTAAAAATAAAATCATTTTTATTCAAAGCAAATATAAGAATTAAACTCCACAGTGGATGCCACTTTAACAGTGACTTTCACAGATACCCCCACTTTAACAGTGACTTTCAACAATGGCCTCCCCTTTAACAGTGACTTGAACAGTAGCCGCCCCTTTAACAGTGACTTTGACAGTGGCTGCCCCTTTAACAGTGACATACTTGTTAGGTAGAATTACTTACAGTGATCAAAAATTCCAGGTCTTCTGGTTTGAAATTGCTTTTGGCCATTTCAGAAGTTAGTTCCAAAATTTCTCTAGAATCGGTCTCTTAAAGGGGAGGAACAGTGCCCTCCCCTTTAAGAGTGAGTTGAACAGTGCCCTCCCCTTTAAGCGTGACTTGGAACAGTGCCCTTCCCTTTAAGTGTGACTTGGAACAGTGCCCTCCCCTTTAAGAGTGACTTGGAACAGTGCCTTTCCCTTTAAGCATGACTTGGAACAGTGCCATCCCCTTTAAGAGTGAGTTGAACAGTGCCCTCCCCTTTAAGCGTGACTTGAAATAGTGCCCTCCCCTTTAAGAGTGAGTTGAACAGTGCTCTCCCCTTTAAGAGTGAGTTGAACAGTGCCCTCCCCTTTAAGCGTGACTTGGAACAGTGCCCTCCCCTTTAAGCGTGACTTGGAACAGTGCCCTCCCCTTTAAGCGTGACTTGGAACAGTGCCCTCCCCTTTAAGAGTGACTTGGAACAGTGCCCTACCCTTTAAGCGTGACTTGGAACAGTGCCCTCCCCTTTAAGAGTGACTTGGAACAGTGCCCTCCCCTTTAAGAGTGAGTTGAACAGTGCCCTCCCCTTTAAGAGTGAGTTGAACAGTGCCCTCCCCTTTAAGAGTGACTTAGGGTAGAATTACTTACAGTGATCAAATATTCCAGCTCTTCCGAATCGAAATTGCTCTTTGCCATTCTATCTACTGTATCTCCACTCTCCTCGCTAACCAAAGACAGGCACACACGTACAGACGCACACATGTACAGACGCACAAACACGATTATTTAAATTACGTAGTATCGCATTAACGAACCAAACAGTAGACTGTATAGGCATAGGCAGGCAAATTTCATATTAGTACCTTGGGAACGGCTCCATGCTAGAATGTTCTGTCGGATTTGAGAAAGTTGAAATCGCAATGCGGTTAATTCAAGTTCTATAAATCGCATTGCGATTTCAACTTAGAGCTTCTGCCGACTTCCGTGCTCATGGAGCGTCCCCATCACCATGGGAACGGCTCCATGCTAGAATGTACTGTCGGATTTGAGAAAGTTGAAATCGCAATGCGGTTAATTCAAGTTCTATAAATCGCATTGCGGTTTCAACTTATGGGAACGGTTCCATGCTAGAATGTACTGTCGGATTTGAGAAAGTTGAAATCGCAATGCGGTTAATTCAAGTTCTATAAATCGCATTGCGATTTCAACTTAGAGCTTCTGCCGACTTCCGTGCTCATGGAGCGTCCCCATCACCATGGGAACGGCTCCATGCTAGAATGTACTGTCGGATTTGAGAAAGTTGAAATCGCAATGCGGTTAATTCAAGTTCTATAAATCGCATTGCGGTTTCAACTTATGGGAACGGTTCCATGCTAGAATGTACTGTCGGATTTGAGAAAGTTGAAATCGCAATGCGGTTAATTCAAGTTCTATAAATCGCATTGCGGTACAGTGTACAGTAGCTGTCTGGTGAACTCCACCCCACCCCGCCAGCCCCGACACCCGATTTCTGCTTTTTGGCCGCGTGCGTGATGCAGGGGACAGTATACTGTACATTACCGTATATTATCAATCCCACGCAGGTTACTATAATCTCCGCCACCTCGGTGTTTCACATACAGGGGGGGGGGGGGACACTAAGTTTAGGTGAGAACAAACATTAAGGGTGATAGGCAGAGCGGGGAGGGGTGACGAGAGACGGGAAGCTGCTCTGGCCAATAACTACGATTATTTGAATACTTTAACTAAACATCGCCATCCAGTGGCTTTGCTGTGTATTGCTACACTGACGGAGATAAAATCGCGTTTCGGTAATACCGAAAAAAGGGAGCGGTAACGATGATACAACTGTAGTTTGTGTTGCAATTAACATATTGTTTATTACTGAAGGAATTATGATTTGCTGTAGAAACAACTGCTGAACCTGTTTTAATGTAATTACAGCACGTACAAATGCGGTGGCCGCATTTAAATGTGCCTTTGTGTCTCAGCCAAGCACTTTTTTTCTTTTTTACTGGTGTCACTATCAGTGAAAAGACTTGGGCTAATTTTTTGCGCAATAGTCGGTGCGCGACGTGCAATGCATCTGACACCAGCTGAGCTGATGTCAGACCACTGTTCGTCACAATTTAGAACAGATAGGTGTTTGGTGACTATGGCGCAAATTTGTGAAAATTCCAAACTATAGTTGGTGACAAAACAGGGAACATTTTTTGCGGCTGCATTAATTTGTCTATTTATACATGAGAGTGCAGCAGGCCACACACAGCGCTTCCTGTGAACCAGATTTTTCACAAGCAAGGAAGAAAAAAACGCAGGGCCAGGCACAAACACGCCAGGAACCAATCGCTACCCTTCATGCACCAGGAGACCGTGAGTACATCCCAAGTGGTGAATATATCTTTGCGATGTCTTAGCCAACCACAAATAAATATTCTGTCTAGAGGTCTCTCCAACTCACCATTTCAATCTGTACCACACCATTCTGGACATCAATAGACTGGCTCGTAATCTTACTTTGAAAAAACACTTTGGTTACATTTACAAAAAGCAAAACCTCACTATGTTAGAGGATAATAGTACCTACCTTGAGCTCGACCACAACCCCACCCCCACCTATCAACAGGAGATGCTGTGACTATTGACTCATGGCTTGGAACATGGTTTCATTAACCAAAAACAACTGGACTATATATTTATCCCACATCCAGTGGTTCCAATTTTCCATTCGCTACCAAAAATTCATAAGGGAGGTTTCCCTCCAGCCATGAGGCCCATAGTCGCTGGTATAGGCTCCTTCACAGAGAGATTGTCCGCCTGGGTAGACAGTATCCTTCAGCCGCTGGTCCAATCCATACCTGGCTATCTGCAGGATACCAGAGCCCTGCTGCAGGCATTTTATGATTTTCGATGGGAACAGCACTTCTCTTGGATCACAGCGGATGTTACATCCTTATATACGGTGATCCCTCACAATTTCGCTATGGTTTCCTTAGCTTGGTTTTTGAATGTCTATTCTGACTTTTCTCCTACCTTCCAAGATTTTGTTTGTCGGGTTGTGCTTTTTCTGTTAAAACATAATGTCTTTATGTTCTCGCAACGTTACTTCTTGCAATTGACAGGAGTTTCCATGGGGACAAAATTTTCGCCCTCCATGGCAAACATTTATATGGCATGGTGGGAATGTCACTTTTATTTTCAGCAGATAACCCTTGGAGTGGCTCCCTGAGATGGTACGGTCGCTATATCGATGACCTGCTGTTTGTGTGGTCAGGCGATTCTGCGACCGTGTCATCTTTTGGGACCTTTCTCAATAATAACCATTGCGGTTTAAAATTTACCATTTTACATGACATTACCACCATTGCCTTCCTTGATCTCTCTTTGGAGGGGGATCCTGCGACCCATCAAGTCCACTCCAGCACTTATTGCAAGGACACGTCAGGTAACACAACTCTCATGGCCACATCTTGCCATCCTCCACATGTGGTCCGTAATATCCCCAAAGGGGAATTTATTCGGGCCAAAAGAAATTGCTCCAAAGATGACAAATTAAAAATGGAGATGGAGACAGTGGCCATGAGACTTGCGGAGTGCAGGTACCCTCCTTGGACCCTAGATCGAGCTAGGGCCAATACATTAAATAGACCCACAGACAGGCTTGTTTTTCCAGACAAAGCACAACCCGACGCACTCTCATGTATAAATAGACAAACCAATGCAACCGCAAAAAATGTTCCCTGTTTTGTCACCAACTATAGTTTGGAATTTTCACAAATTTGCGTCATAGTCACTAAACATCTATCTGTTCTAAATTGTGACGAACAGTGGTCTGACATCAGCTCAGCAGGTGTCAGATGCATTGCACGTCGCGCACCGACTATTGCGCAAAAAATTAGCCCAAGTCTTTTCACTGATGGTGACACCAGTAAAAAAGAAAAAAGTGCTTGGCTGAGACACAAAGGCACATTTAAATGCGGCCACCGCATTTGTACGTGCTGCAATTACATTAAAACAGGTTCAGCAATTCACAATTCCTTTAATAACAAACAATATGTAAATTGCAACACGAACCATGTGGTGTATTGCATTACTTGCTCTATATGTAGTTTGCAATATATTGGATGCACAACCAATAGTTTAAAAGTCAGAATCTGCAAACACCTCTCAGACATTCCACATACCAGAGAGAGAAATGTTTCAGCGGCCAGCCTACATTTTGCGGTTTCTCAAATGTTTCAGCGGCCAGCCTACATTTTGCGGTTTCTCATCTGGGAGATACCGCAGGTTTTCAAGTTCAGGCCCTAGAAAGGGTTAATCCTCCTGCCAGGGGTGGTGACTATAAGCGTAAGCTTCTTAACAGGGAGTCCTACTGGATTTTTTGTATGGGTTCCCGAGTCCCAGCAGGGTTAAACCGCAAACATGATTTAATCCTGCATTACTGATCTTTGCTCAGATATATATTTTTTAAAACAGTTTATGTGTTTTTTGATATATCCAACTTTTTTATACGTATCTTTGCTCCTATACTCTCATGACATCTGGACATTCCTGCTAATCCAAATCACCTGCGAGTGCTAGGATGTTCAGCTATTTAAGTATGTAGCCATTCAGCAACCATTGTGTCATGAATAAGGATCAGTATTAGAGCATCCGAAGCATGAAGACCTGCTTGCCGTGTTGGATTGTTTTTATCCTGTGTTATTTTGGAATAAAGAACAACGTCTTTTTTGGAAAGCTGGACATCCCGTCTTATTTTCATACAGTTTGCAACTGGTGCCCCTTCCAAGCACCGTCCGTGCTTCCACTGCAAGACTGACCAGGTGAGCGTCGCCTACGGAACTTTTATACCTTTATTTCTCATAAGCAGTATAAGAGCAAGTGGGGGTGTTAAGATATATGACATCTTTTTATATGCCCTTATACAGCTTATCCATCGATCTACAATCATGAATATGTTGTCTGTTTGTTAACCAGGAAGTGTTTAAATAAAGTTGCACTTAAAAAAAAAAGAGAGAAAAGTAAGCTGCGCAGTAAAGAAGCAGTGTGTTCCTGAGGAAACAAAAAGCATGGTGCCTGTGTGAATTTGTCCTCCATCAGAGATCTTCTGTAATCCACAAGATAGGTTCAGAAGCAACTTAATCCGGTTATCCTATCTCTGGTGTTAAAGAAATGGCAACAGTTTTTTATAAAACAGAGTAACATACAAAGAAACAAAGACCCTTACCTCCGTGTGCATTCTATTAGCTTCTAAAATGTCCATAATGTTCCATAGTCTTCTTTCCATTTGGGTACATTATTCCTGTAGATACATGACTCCCCTATTGTGCTTGATGATAAAGGTATACCTATCCCCCATACAATATACGGCAAAATGACATAAGAGCCCGGCAAGTAGTGTCATGATGTAGATATACTGTATGAATAGTACACAAGAGAAGCATACAGAGGATATTCGACCTAAAAGGCCATCTACCGTCTTTATCCCCCAGGATTTCATCCCCAATTACCTTCATCCATCTCTAGTTAATACTAGTGGTGCTAGGCCTGATGTATCCAGCCAAGCACTCCAAATGTCCTCAAATGGCTTAGCTCATCCCCTCTTAGAGTATACAAACTTCTCCAGTCTGATTAGTAGGTTTATTTTAGTAATCAGCTCCCTCTTAGTAGGTGGAACCGGATTGATCCAGTGATACACTATCAATTTGCGGGCTTGGTAGAGAATCCGTAGGATAGACAGCCGATGGCCTCCCGTCACATGTGAATTTTTGATACATCCTAGTATGCACACAGCTGGATTTCTATTAGTTGACAGTGAAATATGTTATTAACCACATCCTTCCAGTATCTCCGTAGCCTAGGACAGTTCCACATCATGTGGTTCAGATCTGCCTGATATGCCCCACATTTAGGACAGCTATCCTTTGCGCGATATCGCATCACATGCAGTAGTTTAGGGGTTTTATATACTCTGTGTTATAAATACAGTTGTGACATTCTCTGTGCTTCACTTACTGCTATATCCGGGGAGTTCTTCAATACCCCCACCCACTGTTCCTCTGACAGCCCTGGAACATCTTCCTTCCATTTTTCTATCAGCGCTAATGGGTGCTTTTTAAGATATTCCTCCAGCAATCCCCTATAGTTAGCTGATATAACTCCTCCTGTACTCCCCGAACTGCAACCAGATCAATAAGCAATTTTTTTGGCGCCTGTTTGATATGGGTAACCTGATTCTACGTTTCAATGGCATGTCGTAGTTGTAAGTACTGATGAAAACTATGTCTGGGCAACCCAAACTCCTGCTGCAGCTGAGTAAATGGTTTGAGGGACCCCTCTTGGAACAGCTGTTTAACATATGAGTAGGGATGAGCGAACCCGAACTGTATAGTTCGGGTTCGTACCGAATTTCGTGGTGTTCGTGACACGGACCCAAACCCGAACATTTTTGTAAAAGTTCGGGTTCGGTGTTCGGCGCTTTCTTGGCGCTTTTTGAAAGGCGCAAAGCAGCCAATCAACAAGCGTTATACTACTTGCCCCAAGAGGCCATCACAGCCATGCCTACTATTGGCATGGCTGTGATTGGCCAGTGCAGCATGTGACCCAGCCTCTATTTAAGCTGTTGTCATGTAGCGCCGCACGTCACTCTGCTCTGATCAGTGTAGGGATAGGATGCAGCTGCTGCTGTTAGGCCGAGATTAGGCAGTGATTTAGTCTTCAAAAACAATTACTGAAGTGATCGATGTACAGCTGTGTATCATTCAACCTCTGCTATTTAATTGCTCACTGTTTTAAGGCTGCCCAGAGCGTTTTTCTGTCACTTTTTTTCTGGGGTGATCGGCGGCCATTTTGTGTCTTGTGGTGCGCCAGCACAAGCTGCCACCAAGTACATTTAACCATCAATAGTGTGTTGTTGTTTTTTTTGCTATATCCTACATCAGGGGCTTGGCTGTGCTTGCTATTTTATTGAGGGGTGAAATACAATTGCCAAAATAGCAGTACCCTAAATCTGGTGTTTCAGCTGTGGCTAGCCAATTGTAATACTGTCTGCTGTCTGGCAAAGGATATATTTTTTTCTGGGTTGAAATACAATTCCCAAATTAGCAATTTCCTAAATCAGTGGTTTCTGCTGTATCAGGCCAAGTTTAAATCTATCCATAAAAGGGTATATTAGATTGAAGGTGCGGATAGGGTCATTATCAATAACTTCAAACGCTACCGTGCATCTCCAAGTCTAATTCTGTCCGTAAACGTATACCTGTCATCCAGCGCCTAAATAATAGGCCTACAATTTATATTCAGCTAAATCTGTGTTTACTGCTGTGGCTGGTAAAGTTATTTAGTGTCCGTCAAAGCACAGTTTTTGTTCTGGGTTGAAATACAATTCCCAACTTAGCAATTCCCTAAATCAGTGGTCTCTGCTGTATCAGGCCAAGTTTAAATCTAAGAATCAAAAGCATATATGAAAAAAGTGACTTTTAAAATTTACCTTTATTAAATATTTAAGCGGGTATAGGTATGTATATACCGACAGTGAAAAAAACTACACTTACTGAAATTATTCAGTGGGGGAGTAGTGACCACCAAAAAGAAAAACAAACATGGTGACAGGGTAAACACTCAAATTGATGGGTACGGGGAGACAGTTCTAACCCGATAAATTGCAGGGTTAGAGACAGGAACCAGCTTCCCCTAAAGGCCCTAGAGGTGTTGCTGTGACCAGGGCGACCCCCTGATGGTGGAGGTTTCCTGTCCCCGAACCTAGTGCTATCCGGTCCCTAGAAATCCCTACATAAAAAATACTCCAGGATGGCATAGTGAAGAGTAAATGGTGCTCTTTATGGATGGGTGTCACCTTTACTCTATCCCCCCCCCCCCCCCCCAAAAAAAAAGTCACTTTTTTCATATATGCTTTTGATTCTCAGAACTATTGTGACAAAACATCTCCTTAGAAAACTTTCAATGCTGTTAGCAAATTTAAATCTATCCATAAAAGGGTATATTAGATTGAAGGTGCGGATAGGGTCATTCTCAATAACTTCAAACTCTACCGTGCATCTCCAAGTCTAATTCTGTCCGTAAACGTATACCTGTCATCCACCGCCTAAATACTAGGCCTACAATTTATATTCAGCTAAATATGTGGTTACTGCTGTGCCTGTATTAGAGTAATACGGTACCCAAGTAGATAGCCAGATAGTGTTAGGTGCCTGTAAAAAAAGGCCTGAATTTGAATTCAATATATTGGGCCAAATAATTTTTTTCTTATTGTGGTGAACGGTAACAATGAGGAAAACATCTAGTAAGGGACGCGGACATGGTCGTGGTGGTGTTAGTGGACCCTCTGGTGCTGGGAGAGGACGTGGCCATTCTGCCACAGCCACACGTCCTAGTGTACCAACTACCTCAGGTCCCAGTAGACGCCAGAATTTACAGCGATATTTGGTGGGGCCCAATGCCGTTCTAAGGATAGTAAGGCCTGAGCAGGTACAGGCATTAGTCAATTGGGTGGCCGACGTGGATCCAGCACGTTCACATTATCTCCCACCCAGTCTTCTGTAGAAAGCGCACAGATGGCGCCTGAAAACCAAGCCCATCAGTCTGTCACATCACCCCCATGCATATCAGGGAAACTGTCTGAGCCTCAACTTATGCAGCAGTCTCTTATGCTGTTTGAAGACTCTGCTGGCAGGTTTTCCCAAGGGCATCCACCTAGCCCTTCCCCAGCGGTGGAAGACATAGAATGCACTGACGTACAACCACTTATGTTTCCTGATTATGAGGACATGTTATGTTTCCTGATGATGAGGACATGGGAATACCACCTCAGCACGTCTCTGATGAAACACAGGTGCCAACTGCTGCGTCTTTCTGCAGTGTGCAGACTGAACAGGAGGTCAGGGAGGAAGACTGGGTGGAAGATGATGCAGGGGATGATGAGGTCCTAGACCCCACATGGAATGAAGGTCGTGTCACTGACTTTCAGAGTTGGGAGGAAGAGGCAGTGGTGAGACCGAGCCAACAGCGTAGCAAAAGAGGGAGCAGTGGGCAAAAGCAGAACACCCGCCGCCAAGAGAGTCCGCCTGCTACTGGCCACCGCCATCTGGGACCGAGCACCCCAAAGGCAGCTTCAAGGAGTTCCCTGGCGTGGCAGTTCTTCAAACAATGTGCTGACGACAAGACCCGAGTGGTTTGCACGCTGTGCAATCAGAGCCTGAAGCGAGGCATTAACGTTCTGAACCTTAGCACAACCTGCATGACCAGGCACCTGCATGCAAAGCATGAACTGCAGTGGAGTAAACACCTTAAAAACAAGGAAGTCACTCAGGCTCGCCCTGCTACCTCTTCTGCTGCTGCCTCGGCCTCTTCCTTCGCCTCTGGAGGAACGTTGGCACCTGCCGCCCAGCAAACAGAGGATGTACCACCAACACCACCACCTCCGTCACCAAGCATCTCAACCATGTCACATGGCATCGTTCAGCTCTCCATCTCACAAACATTTGAGAGAAAGCGTAAATTCCCACCTAGCCACCCTCGATCCCTGGCCCTGAATGCCAGCATTTCTAAACTACTGGCCTATGAAATGCTGTCATTCAGGCTGGTGGACACAGACAGCTTCAAACAGCTCATGTCGCTTGCTGTCCCACAGTATGTTGTTCCCAGCCGCCACTACTTCTCCAAGAGAGTCGTGCCTTCCCTGCACAACCAAGTATCCGATAAAATCAAGTGTGCACTGCGGAACGCCATCTGTGCAAAGTCCACCTAACCACAGATACGTGGACCAGTAAGCACAGCCAGGGACGCTATATCTCCCTAACTGCACACTGGGTAAATGTAGTGGCGGCTGGGCCCCAGGCGGAGAGCTGTTTGGCGCACGTCCTTCCGCCGCCAAGGATCGCAGGGCAACATTCTTTGCTTCCTGTAGCCTCCTCCTCCTACTCGGCTTCCTCCTCCTCTTCTTCCACCTGCTCATTCAGTCAGCCACAGACCTTCACCACCAACTTCAGCACAGCCCGGGGTAAACATCAGCAGGCCATTCTGAAACTCATATGTTTGGGGGACAGGCCCCACACCGCACAGGAGTTGTGGCGGGGTATTGAACAACAGACCAACGAGTGGTTGCTGCCGGTGAGCCTCAAGCCCGGCCTGGTGGTGTGCGATAATGGGCGAAATCTCGTCGCAGCTCTGGGACTAGCCGGTTTGACTCACATCCCTTGCCTGGTGCATGTGCTGAATTTCGTGGTGCAGAGGTTCATTCACAACTACCCCGACATGTCAGAGCTGCTGTATAAAGTGCGGTCTGTCAGTGCGCGCTTCCGGCGTTCACATCCTGCCGCTTCTCGCCTGTCTGCGCTACAGCGTAACTTCGGCCTTCCCGCTCACCGCCTCAGATGCGACATGCGCACTAGCTGGAACTCCACCTTGCACATGCTGGACAGACTGTGCGAGCAGCAGCAGGCCATAGTGGAGTTTCAGCTGCAGCACGCACGGGTCAGTCGCACTGCGGAACCGCACCACTTCACCACCAATGACTGGGCCTCCATGCGAGACCTGTGTGCCCTGTTGCGCTGTTTCGAGTACTCCACCAACATGGCCAGTGGCGATGACGCCGTTATCAGCGTTACAATACCACTTCTATGTCTCCTTGAGAAAACACTTAGGGCGAAGAGGAGGTGGCCCAGGAGGAGGAGGAGGAAGAGGGGTCATTTTTAGCACTTTCAGGCCAGTCTCTTAAAAGTGACTCAGAGGGAGGTTTTTTGCAACAGCAGAGGCCAGGTACAAATTTGGCTAGACAGGGCCCACTACTGGAGGACGAGGATGAGGAGGAGGTGGAGGAGGATGAGGATGAAGCATGTTCACAGCGGGGTGGCACCCAACGCAGCTCGGGCCCATCACTGGTGCGTGGCTGGGGGGAAATTCAGGACGATGACGATATGCCTCCCACAGAGGACAGCTTGTCCTTACCTCTGGGCAGCCTGGCACACATGAGCGACTACATGCTGCAGTGCCTGCGCAACGACAGCAGAGTTGTCCACATTTTAACGTGTGCGGACTACTGGGTTGCCACCCTGCTGGATCCCCGCTACAAAGACAATGTGCCCACCTTACTTCCTGCACTGGAGCGTGATAGGAAGATGCGCGAGTACAAGCACACGTTGGTAGACGCGCTACTGAGAGCATTCCCAAATGTCACAGGGGAACAAGTGGAAGCCCAAGGCGAAGGCAGAGGAGGAGCAAGAGGTCGCCAACGCAGCTGTGTCATGGCCAGCTCCTCTGAGGGCAGGGTTAGCATGGCAGAGATGTGGAAAAGTTTTGTCAACACAGCTAACTGCACCACCACCTTATACGGAACGTGTTAGCAGGAGGCAACATTTCAATAACATGGTGGAACAGTACGTGTGCACACCCCTCCACGTACTGACTGATGGTTCGGCCCCATTCAACTTCTGGGTCTCCAAATTGTTCACGTGGCCAGAGCTAGCCTTTTATGCCTTGGAGGTGCTGGCCTGCCCGGCGGCCAGCGTTTTGTCTGAACGTGTATTCAGCACGGCAGGGGGCGTCATTACAGACAAACGCAGCCGCCTGTCTACAGCCAATGTGGACAAGCTGACGTTCATAAAAATGAACCAGGCATGGATCCCACAGGACCTGTCCATCCCTTGTGCAGATTAGACATTTATAACTACCTCCCCTTAACCATATATTCGTGTACTCCAGGGCACTTCCTTTTTCAATCCTCTTTTTATTTTCATTTTACCATTATACTGCGGGGCAACCCAAAGTTGAATGAACCTCTCCTCTGTATGGGTGCCGGGGCCTAAAAATATCTGACAGTGGCCTGTTCCAGTGTTGGGTGACATGAAGCCTGATTCTCTGCTATGACATGAAGCCTGAATCTCTGCTATGGGACCTCTCTCCTCTGTCTGGGTGCCGGGGCCTAAAAATATCTGACAATGGCCTGTTCCAGTGGTGGGTGACATGAAGGCCGATTCTCTGCTATGACATGAAGCCTGATTCTCTGCTATGGGACCTCTCTCCAATTGATATTGGTTAATTTTTATTTGTTTTATTTTTATTTTTATTCATTTCCCTATCCACATTTGTTTGCAGGGGATTTACCTCCATGTTGCTGCCTTTTGCAGCCCTCTAGCCCTTTCCTGGGCTGTTTTACAGCCTTTTTAGTGCCGAAAAGTTTGGGTCCCCATTGACTTCAATGGGGTTCGGGTTCGTTGCGAATTTCGGGTCGAGTTCGGATCACGAACATTTCCGGGAAGTTCGGTCGAACTTCTCGAACCCGAACATCCAGGTGTTCGCTCAACTCTCTCAACTCGGTTTTTAGACTGCCACTCTCTAAACTTTGGTATTTTCTGCAGTTCTTTACAAATACTATTCGGCCATATCAAAGTGTGTTCCGAGTACCCCCTGATTTCCAGGATTTGTCTTACCTTAGTCCAAACCTTGTGAATAGTCATTAACGTGGGGTATGTAATCCCCAGGTTTACAAACATTCCTGCTTCCAGGGCTGACAGCAATGCATCAGTTAACACTAAGGCCCCTTTCACACGAGCGTGACGGATTAGGTCCGAATGCGTTCAGGGTGCGTTCAGTGAAACTCGCACCATTTTGCAAGCAAGTTCAGTCAGTTTTGTCTGCGATTGCATTTAGTTGTTCAGTTTTTTCTGCACGGGTGCAATGCGTTTTGATCGCGCGTGATAAAAAACTGAATGCTTACAAACAACATCTCTTAGCAATCATCAGTGAAAAACGCATCGCACCCGCACTTGCTTGCAGATGCAATGCGTTTTTCACGCAGCCCCATTCACTTCTATGGGGCCAGGGCTGCGTGAAAAACGCAGAATATAGAACATGCTGCGATTTTCACACAACGCAGAACTGATGCGTGAAAAACAACGCTCATGTACACAGACCCATTGAAATGAATGGGTCAGGATTCAGTGCAGGTTCACATCACGCATTGCACCCGCGCGGAAAAGGGACCTAAGGACTGCACTATCTTCCCAGCTGCAGACTCCACCCTGGCAGCTCCCCAGCCTCTCAGATGTTGCATCTGGGATGCTAGGTAATACAACCATGGATTTGGCAGGGCCAATCCTCTCTGTTATTTAGGTCTCTGTAGCATTTCTAGTCTAATTCTGGGCGGTTTCTTTTTCCATATTAGGTCTCTAAAGATTACACTAACTTTATGGAAAAACTTAAAGGGGTTGTCCGGGTTCAGAGCTGAACCTGGACATACCTCCATTTTCACCCCGGCAGCCCCCTTGACAGGAGCATCAGTTCATGCTTCAATGCTCTCCTTTGCCCTGCGCTAAATCACACAGGGCAAAGGCATTTTTTGGAGATCCGGTGACATACCGGGGCTCTCCATAGGGCTGCCAGGAAGCCCGGTGACCGGCACTGAGGGGCGAGATTTAGCACTGCCCTAGCCAGTGAAACGGCTAGGGCAGCGCTAAAGCCAGCCCATCAGAGCGGGTGATGTCACCGAACACACTGCCGGGTGGAAGTTTCTGCCCGGTAGTGTGTTATTGTAAATAAAAGATCGCTTGCCCTGTGCGATCCAGCTGGGGCTGCCTGGGTGAAAATAAGGGCATGTCCGAGTTCAGCTCTGAACTCGGACAACCCCTTTAAGTGGAATACACACTGGTGCATTTTGTAGCAAATACAACAATTGGGGCATGAGCACCATTTTTATCAAATTTACTCTCCCTATAAGTGTTAAGGGGAGCCGTATCCAGTCATACACTTTTTTCTTGAATTTAGCCAGTAGGGGCTGTAAATTTAAAGCATTATACTCCATTGAACTGAATTCCCAGGTATTTTAATTGGGTAACTACCTTCAACCTAACCTCCGGAACAGTCCCTCCCTCCAACTAGCTCCTTAACGGTAGGACCACCGATTTCGACTAGTTAATGACTAGACCAGACAATCTTCCAAATGCATCAATAATATCCATGGCTTGTGGTAGGGAATGCAACCAATTGTCTAGAAACAGTAACAGATTATCTACGTATAATGCCACTTTCTCTTGGCTTTTACCATAGCAGAATCCCTTCACCCCATCAGAGGCCCGTATAGCTGCAGCCAGAAGTTTTACTGCCACCGCAAAAAGGAGCTGCAACAGCGGACACCACTGCCTAGTTCCCCTTCCAAGGGAAAAGCTATGCGACAGAATTCCATATGCTCTTATTCTCGCCTGCGGTGAAGCATACAAAAGCTGTATCCATGCTATAAAGCTTCTACCAAAACCCATCCGCTGGACCACCTCCCATAAATAAGTCCACTCTACGCTGTTGAATGCTTTGGCCGCATCAAGAGATGCGACCGCAGCATCCCCAGCTACATGGGATTGGGCTTATAGATTAAGAACCAAGCGTCTTATATTCACATATTGGGCATGAACCCTGCCTGGTCAGAATATATAACTGATTTTATGACCTTAACCAGTCTGCTGGCTAATATTTTAGCCAGAATCTTTACATTCATAAGCAGTGATATGGGGCGATAAGATTCCGCCAACGTGACATCCTTATCTGGTTTGGCCAGTACTACTATAATAGCCTAATTCATGGATGTAGGAAGACTCCCACAGGACAAGGCAGCATTAAAGACCTCTAAAAGAAGAGGCATTAGCACTTCCTTGTGGGCTTTAAACACTTCCACGGGTATGCCATCAATCCCCAGAGCTTTATTATTGGCCATGTTGCTCAAGGCCACCTCTAGCTCCCCCTCAGTGATGGGCGCATCTAGCATGTCTTCAGTTCCAGAACGGTTGGGTGCGCTTTTGAATCATACGGGTTGGAATAGAACTGCTTCAGTATATTCAATATTCCCTGAGGGTCTGATCACAAGGATCCATCTCCATTTTGTAGCGCCACAATAGATGTTGCACTTTGTGGGGGCCTAGACATAAGAGATAACAATCTCCCAGCTCTTTCACCTTCCTCATAGTATTTTTGCATTTGAAAGAATTATATATTTTAAGCTGTAGTGAGTAATTGGTCATCTAATTGCTTCTGTGCTTCCCTCCAAGTATCAGCATTGTCTACTGCTGGTACTGACATAAATGCCGCTTCTGCCTTTTGTGCCCTGTTCACTAAATCCTGTATACGTGTTTTAGAAATTGCTTTCACCTTATTAACCTACGCTATCAGCAACCCTCTCAGGAATGCTGTCATACTGAGTTTTCGTTTTGGCAAAAAAAATCCCGTAATCTGTCAGATATCCCAGCGGATATAGTAATTACATGTAACCATTGCGAGTTAAAGTGCCACAACATCCTACCCTGCTACCTAACTGGCACAAATTTAGCTTTCAACAGCACCGGAGAGTGATCAGACACTTTTCTCGGGAGATAATGAACTGCCTGCACCAACCTTCCCATATCCTGATTGCCTAAGACCAGATCTATCCGGGACAGAGAGTTGTATGTAGTTGAGCAGCATGAATATTGCCTACTCTCTGGATGTCTCACCATCCAGAGGTCTATCAGGGCTACGTCTTGCAAAGTTCACCCAAAGGATGTCAGATCCGAGTGTGTCCAGGCCACCCCACCCTGATATTTATCCAAAGTAGGATTAATATAGTTGTTAAAATCCCCCATTATAGGAGTAGGGAGTCCAGACAATTGGGAGGTGAATAGCAGTAACTTTTGCAGTACCTCAGGGGAGTATGGAGGAGGGACATATACCCCACTATCACACATAGGACATTGAACAGTCCACCATGTAAACAGACATATCTGCCTTCACTAGTTATGTCTGATATTACACCATTAAATGGGAAGTTTTTGTGTATAATTATACTAACTCCTCTGGAGTGGGTCGAGTGAGTGGCATGATAACACTGACCCGCCCACACCAGCATCTACATCCCAACTCTGGCAGGGATGAGATGTGTTTTCTGTATACAGCATATCAATGGATGATACGTTCTCAGAGTATCAAGGATTACCCTCCTCTTAGTAGTGGCTCCTACTCACAAATGAGTACTGGATTAGCCATTTGGTATACCAGCGCTAACAGTCATCCAGGATTCCTCCTGTGTTTCCCCCCATCTCCCCTCCTCCAATTGCATCCCGCATAGAAAACTACTGTTCTGGACCCAAAGCACTTCGTCTGCACACATTTCAGTAATAAAACTCAACTAAAACAACCCCCAGAAATCTCCCACCCATTAATAACTTAACCTGGGTGCACCCTACAGCAGCTGTACAGTCACCTGCTATTGCTGAGTCTCACTAGGAACTTCAATCCAGAAGCGGTGAGTGCCAACCTCATCAGCGGTAACCAGTGGCTGAAAACCACCCCACCCACCAGGGCCCCCTCATAGCTATATTGTCACGCCCTGTGGTTGTTCTGAGGAGATCTGTCAGAGTTGCTGCACGTGACTTGATCTGATAGTTTGTTTTGTTGTGGGTTTAAACTGAATCCCACCTCCTCCCAGGTGTTGTTCTTTAGGTAATTGGTGAGGCTATTTATTCCTACCTTTCCCTATAGCCTTTGCGGGTTATAGTTCTGCCTTGTGTGAGCTCTGGAAGTTTGAGCTCTAGGCCTCTAGTGTTCCTTCTTACCTACAGCTGACGATTTGGTTCAGTGTGTTATAGTCTTAGGTACGTGGGCATGTGCATATCTACCATAGAGATATGCACATGGGAATAGCAGTTTAGGGAAAGTGTTTTCAGGATTGCTAGGAGGTTACCCCTTTGTTCCCTAACATTTGGGGCCTAGTCAGTTGTTTTGTTTGCCTTGTCGTGTTCTGTTTCCTTCCTTTATCTTACCTACAGTGACATATAGATATTGCAAGTTAATACAGATGTAAGGAAAAATTCTAAACTTGCGTTATAAACTGTATTCTATAGCAAACTATGCAGGACTAACTTCCCGCTTACTGCACCTAGATATGCTCCCACCCCAACGGTATAATACACAGTCACCTATGCAGAACATAAGGCATCAGACGCATGTCTTCCTTTCCACCAGTAATACACATGCATAATACCCTAAGACATGTATCTGTAAATAAACATGGATCATGATACTCACGACCCCGTCCACACATTTAAATTTAGAATCACTTTTGTCCCAACTCGACTGTCGGTGGCAGATAATACTGCATCATTGAGGCCTATTCAGTCCCCCGGATTGTCCACTGGTCCAAACCACCTCATGGCATCTGCAGGATTCTCAAAGAAGTGGGTGCTCCCTAGTACCACCACTCTCAGCTTTACCAGGTACAACATGGAGTATGGGACTTGCAAATTCCGCAACCTCTTCTTTATGTCCAGGAATTTAGCTCTTTTCTCTTGCACCTCAACCGAATAATCCCCAAAAAGTGAGACTTTGTGCCCATCAATCGCAAGATCCGACATATCTTTTGCCTTCCTCAGAATGATGTCTCTGTCTCAGTAATTCAAAATTCTCATCAGCACAGGTCTTGGTGGGCTGCCTGGTGGTAGTGGTCTCATAGGCACTCTGTGTGCTCTCTCCACAGCAAACAAGGGTGTAGGGGTATCTTTCCCGAATATATTTAGAAGCCATGTCTCAAAATACTCCGTAGCATGTGCCCCCTCCACTTTCTCCGGTACTCCCACCATTCTTACATTGTTGCACCTTAGTCTATTTTCCAGATTGTCTTGCTTGGCTGCCAAGATGCTCATTTTGTTTGTCTGCACCCTCAGCTCACTTTGTATATCTGGTTTTCTAGCGCTGTGAAGCGATCAACAAGTTTTCACAACTCATGACACACAATACTTACATCCTCCTTTATAACCCCCACTTGCACATTCAATATAGACAGGGACTTACTACACCGTGCAATAGCTTTCAAGACATACTTTAGAGTTCGGATTCCAGTGTTTCTATTAAAGACGCCTTTTCTGGAGAGGATCGCCCCTGAGTCAGAGCATATTCATTCTCTATGTCTTCACCGATATCCTCGGAAGCACTACATGGTTCGGTAATCATTCTAAGTTGTTTCTTTGTATTGGTTTTACCACCGCTTTCGGTGGATTGCATGCACGCAAACTTTTCTAGCTTTGCAGCTGCTTCTCTTTGAACCTCCGAGGAGTGGCTGCCGCGGCCCAGGTTGGTGTCCCGTTGCCATCTTGGATATCTCGCTCGACTCCTTTATGGTCTTTTCTCTTTGTCATAGCTAAGTTTTATCTCTCACACGAAAATGTCACAGTTCTAGCGTCTGACCATCCACTTGTAGCATACGGTTAGCAGGAAAAATATCCAATGTGTGGAGGGAGCTCACCAGTCGTGCGTCCTCTCACATGCCCAGCAAACCACGCTCCCCCTCATTGCATGTAAAATACTGTTTAGTATTGTAATAGGTTTGTTGCTACATAACTGTCACGGCTGTATGTGAGCAACAATAGTATACACAGTAAAAGAGCTACTGACCGGACCCAAACTAGGGAGGATAAAGGGTGACCCCTGTCAGACCCTCAAAGCTCTCCCTATTCTGCTAAAGCACATGCCCGGATCCAAATGGCGGAACGAGGCATGCCCACGTACCTAAGACTAATGACCACTGTAACCCCTACAATAGTGGAAGGGGCACGGCCACCGGTGCCCTACTCAGTATATGGAGGGAACCGTGGCCACCTCAGATCCAGTCAGAAAATAATCAGGTACACAACAATGTCTGTACACTTAGCTGAAGGTGTTGCAGCCGCAGAGAAGACGGATCCAAGGACAGCTGGCAATATCCGGAGTGCTTGCTGCAGCAGAACACAGGTCCAGTGAACTGATAGCTACAAGTGAAGATACTAAAGCAAGAGCTACAACTGAAATGAGAACTATAATCCACGCCCTACAATAGGAGGAGGGGTGATATAAAGAGAGGGAAATCAAACGCATGAGGAACAGCTGGGAGGAAGGAAACCAAAAGTAAACAGAGCAGTGAGAACTCCTCCCAGCTCTAGTAGTGACATCATCACAGGGGTGGAGAAACAGAGCTGTGAGAACGTTCCAAAGCTCTGGTAGTGACAATAACAAGAGGCACATATAGTTTTCTTGAACAGGAGCTCTTTGCAGTGTGTGTCTCAATCAGATATCATATAAAATCATATTGAGTATACAGTACTTCCTGCATATACAATGATTGCAAAAATTAATGTGGGCCGTGCACATGTCATGTATGCACAGAAGGTGGCCCCTCAGAATCATTTTCTCTGATGGACCCAAGAACTTCAGTCCAATGCTGACTTAACCATAGGCAGTGATATAGCCATAGGCACTCCTTGCAATTCCATATTATCATGACATACTCACTAAAAAGCAATGCTTCTAAGAGAAATCAATGCTTCTAGGAGATAATAACTTCATAATATAGCATTATATGGAGCATGCCATGTTTTTAGTCCTGTTTACACCAAATTCACCTGAAAAAATCTCTGTATGTCACGGTATTAAATCAGAGTCCTACAAAAGTATTAATATCCCCCAAAAGTCTAGGTGCTATAATATGACTCCACATAATTGGAATTTGTAAATATTTGTAAATGCACATCATAGGGGGAACAAGAATATAAATTAGGGTACTTTCACACTAGCATTAAAGTTTTCCGATATTGAGTTCCATCATAGGGGCTCAATACCGGAAAAAAACGCATCAGTTTTATCCCAATGCACTCTGAATGGAAAGAAATCCGTTCAGTATGCATCAGAATGTCTTCAGTTCAGTCTGCGGTATTTTCTCTGGCCAAAATTCCGGAACACTTGCTGGATTGCTGGATCCGGCATTAATTTCCATTGAAATGTATTAATACCGTATTCGGTACCAAGTGTTCTGGAAAAACTGATCCGGTTTCCAGGTCTGCACATTAAATCTGTGAAAAAGATAAATACTGGATCAGTTTTTCCGGATGATACCGGAGAGAGAGATCCGGTATTGCAATGCATTTGTCAGACGGATCCGCATCCGGATCCAGAAACAAATGATTGTTTGCATAGACATTTCCAGATCCGGCAGATAGTTCCGGCAACAGAACTGCCTGCCGGATTCTTCTAACACTAGTGTGAAAGTACCCTTATGAATATTTATTTTCTGTGTAGCTTTTTCACCTAAAGAAATTTAATTTGATAACCTATGCTTTGAAGCTCTGGATGGTGATACCCAAGACTTATGTACAGTCTTGAAGAACAGGAAGCTGGAACTTCTTAGTATCTAGCCTTTAGTGGTCTATTCATTTGTATGAATATTGTATTAAAGCAGATTTCCATCCAATTCTTTTCTTCTGAGATTTTTCAGTTTGGTTGCTGGTAATCTTGTGATGCAGTGACCAGGAACGGGTTCGCTGACGCCACTTTAATGCAGTGGCCTGGTCAGGTGGATAATATATCCTGTATTTGTCATGATGCCAATTGCAGCGAGCACAAGGTACTATCCCAGGGCCCTTCCAAGGTGTTATAACGCACGTCCCAGATTAGGATCGCCAGAGTGGTGCAATGGCCTATAATGTCCTTATAGTTTGGTGGTAGTTGTGTCACAGTGTCTCCTACCTGGGTACCCCCGGACTCCTGGCTCCTGGCTCACTTGCAATAAATTTGAGTGTAGTGATAGTAGGAGTAAGAGGAACTTTGCAGAAGAAATTATGTCCAGACCTTTAGATGAAGTTCAAATGTTTCTTTACTTGAAATAACTTGCATCCAAGCGGTATACAGCTTTGGTCTTATGGTCCCAGCAGGTTTTGGCAATCATTGGCAGGAATGAATACTTCTGCTTTAAATGTGGAGCTTGCAGGATACAATGTCTGCTTGGTAGCTCTGCAACTATGGCAGGATTAGCTTCTGTACTTATCTGGTACCTTCTGCTGTATGGGGACAGACTAGCTCCTCAATAATAGGCTTCTCCTAGGAATCTGGACTTATCTCACAGAAGAATTCTCAGGGGATGCTTTCTTCCTGGAACTCTGGACGTTGTCTGTAGGTTCTGCTTTCCTCATCCAGCTGAGCTGAAGGTACTCAGACTGGGTATATAGCCAAGTCTCAGCCAAGATGAGGTCCTTGCTGTCTTCCCTATGCAGAGTGTTCTCCTGGACACTATCACACAGCCTTCCCCTAGCAGGGGGTATGCTACACTGACTCTAACTTCCATCTCCACCCAGACTGCAGGATGTGGGACCAGCCCACTTCTCCACAGAGGGGGAGCTAAGCTGGAATAATCCATTCCAGCTCAGATTCACTAAACACTAAACTATACTTTCCAATGGGTTGCTGCCACCTACTGGTTACCAGGCAAATTACATGAACAATTGCATTTAACATAGGTTTATATGCACATTTGTGGAGGACATAATATAAATTACATCAGATGACAGTATAAAGGCTCTTAGATAGTATCGGGGTAGAGGCGTGTAGTAACACAACTCTGGGGTGTTACAGTGACAGCTATCAGCTCTTGGCAGAAACAATGAAGTCGAGGTTGTTCAGTAATACTAAGGAATGAAAAGATTAAATGAAAAATAAATCGAAAAAAAAAATATTAAGGCTCTGTGAAGTGCTACATGATCTGTAGAGTAGTGGTTATTAAGACACCAAATATTATTATCAGCAGGAACTGGATAAGTGACTTTCAAGCTATACTCATGGCAAATGCTTGATGTGTGGTATTGATAGGGTGATGTCTGTCCTGGGGAAAATATGAGAACAGCACAAAATCCTGCTGGGGCTATAAATAATGCCTCATCAAGTTTCCCACTAAGATTCCCCAAGTGCCACACTAAACATCATGTTCTTTTCCAAGCCAATAAATCTGTCGACATGACAAAGTTTAGGTTCTTTTCCAAAATCTGGACTATAGTATTAGCTGACTGCCACATAAACACGTTACAACTGTTGTAGTATGCAGGCAGAGGCCTAAACACTCACACACATACAGTAGCAAGAAGTATACTAAGGATTGATAAGTTACCGTACATAACATAAAAAGAGTTGCCATAAAATTTTGTATCGTTTTTTGAGAGAATCACTGGAGTAGCTACAGGGTTTGCAGTGGTTGCAGTTGCGACTGGGCTCCTAAGCCAATTACCTATTTTCCATCTTATAAGATGCAGTGCATCTTATAAAGCGAATACTAGTGATAGTTGTATCTTGCCTAATACTAAGTGCTAGAGTTTCTATATAGATGTCAAACAATAAAGGTGACAATGGACACCCTTGACGAGTACCTCTGGTCACCGTAAAGTGAGTGGTCAAGCTACCATTGAGATTCAATCTAGCACTAGGGGAATTGTACAGAAGCCTAATCATAGTTATAAATCTGGGTCCAAATCCCATCTTTTCCATCACTTTCCAAAAAAATTCCCACTCCACCCAGTTGAATGCCTTAGAAGCATCCAATGACAGGATGGAGTGGAAATCTCCCCTGGGAGACTGTAGGTTAGCAAAAAGACGATGAAGGGTAAGATTAGTGCTCTTATTGGGAATAATTTCATTCTGGTCCGGGTGTACTACTGAAGAAATGACTCTAGATAATCTAATGGCCAGCATCTTTGAAAGGAGCTTAACATCGGTGTTCAGAAGCGATATAGGTCTATAAGACTCTATATATAGGGGATCCTTCCCCTTTTTTTGAATTAATACTATTACTGCTTCTGCCATTGAATCCGATAACCTACCCTCCTCCAAAGACTCAGCAATTACCCTTAGTAAGTATAGAAGAACGTCTCCATACTTGCGATAGAACTCGTAGGGAAAACCATCTGAGCCAGGGGAGGAATTTCCAGTGCATACATTTAATGCAGCCTCTAATTCCTGTAGTGAGAATTCTGCTTCTAAGGATTTTCTCTGTATTTCCATAAGAACAGGGAAGTTAATGGAGTCCAAATAGGACAAAATTTTTTCATCCAGAATATTATTACTAGATTTGTATATTTCGGCAAACTATTTTGTAAAATGCTCCATAATTATTTCCTGATTTTCAATAACAATACCCTCGGTTGATCGAATTCTGGTTATTTCTTTTTTAGGATCTTGATTAGATATAACCTTAGCCAGTAATTTCCCTGGCCGGCCTGATTTGCAGAAGTATTTTTGTCCCATAAAGAACAGCCTCTGCTGGGCCTTATCTAACATTTTGCATTGCTCTCCATTTTCCTCTGTTCTTTCCCTAAAAAACAAATCTATCCCAGATAGCGCAGCATCTCTAAGGGCCCTCTCTTTCTTCATGTACCCCTTTTTTAGGTGGAAATATTGCTAACAAATATACCCCTTACAAAGGCCATAAACGCATCCCATCCCATTGAATTTTAGCAGAGTTATAGTTGGTCTCCCAATAATATACCATCTTACATTTTATCTGCTCGTTATTGTCTAATAAAGATAGCCAGTATGGATTTAGTCTAAAGGGAAACACTACCCTTTTCCTACCTTCAGGCAATATGAACTAGAGATACCGGGACATGATCTGAGAGTGATCTAGCCTCATATTTCATATGCTTAATACACCTCAAATGTTTTTAATTTACTAATGCAAGATTAATCCTGGACATGCACTTCCCGGATCTGGTCACACATCAGTAAGCTCTTCTTCCCTGTCCTAAGACACTCCAGACGTCCACCAGGCCGGGCTCCTTACAGAATCGAGCCAGTGGGGATCCCTGGGTAAATACAGAAGCAGAAGTATCTTCATCCATTGTGACCCGATCAATTTTAGGATTAATTACACAATTAAAATCCCCATTCACTAGAATAAGACAATCTGGTCATTTCTCCATAAACATTAGTAAACAATTAAAGGAGGGGGAATATAAATGAAAGCCTTAATGCATGATGTACCAAAAAGTTTACAATAGAAGAAAACAAATCTGCCTTGCTGATTGATAGAGGATGCCTTGCAATCATAATCAATCCATTTATGTATAAGCACAGCCACTCCACGAGAATCACTTGTAAACGTGGAGTGATATGCCTGCGCAATCCATCCCCTAGAGATCTGTATCGTAGCTCCCTCAGTAAAGTGAGTTTTTAACAGGCAAATAGAGTTGAGCGAACACCTGGATGTTCGGGTTCGAGAAATTCGGCCGAACTTCCCGGAAATGTTCGGGTTCGGGATCCCGACCCGAACTTCGTCCCGAACCCGAACCCCATTAAAGTCAATGGGGACCCGAACTTTTCGGCACTAAAAAGGCTGTAAAACAGCCCAGGAAAGGGCTAGAGGGCTGCAAAAGCCAGCAAAATGTAGTTAAATCCCCTGCAAACAAATGTGGATAGGGAAATGAATAAAAATAAAAATAAAATAAATAAAAATTAACCAATATCAATTGGAGAGAGGTCCCATAGCAGAGAATCAGGCTTCATGTCAGCAGAGAATCAGTCTTCATGTCATAGCAGAGAATCAGGCTTCACGTCACCCAAAACTGGAACAGTCCATTGTCAGATATTTAGGCCCCGGCACCCAGGCAGAGGAGAGAGGTCCCATAGCAGAGATTCAGGCTTCATGTCAGCAGAGAATCAGTCTTCATGTCATAGCAGAGAATCATGCTTCACGTCACCCAACATTGGAACAGTCCATTGTCATATAATTTAGGCCCCGGCACCCAGACAGAGGAGAGAGGTCCCATAACAGAGATTCAGGCTTCATGTCAGCGACTCAGCAGAGAATCAGTCTTCATGTCATAGCAGAGAATCATGCTTCATGTCACCCACCACTGGAACAGGCCACTGTCAGATATTTTTAGGCCCCGGCACCCAGACAGAGTAGAGAGGTCCCATAACAGAGATTCAGGCTTCATGTCAGCAGAGAATCAGTCTTCATGTCATAGCAGAGAATCAGGCTTCACGTCACCCACCACTGGAACAGTCCATTGTCTTATATTTAGGCCCCGGCACCCAGACAGAGGAGAGAGGTCCCATAGCAGAGAATCTGGCTTCATGTCAGCAGAGAATCAGTCTTCATGTCATAGCAGAGAATCAGTCTTCATGTCATAGCAGAGAATCATGCTTCACGTCACCCACCACTGGAACAGTCCATTGTCACATATTTAGGCCCAGGCGCCCAGGCACCCAGGCAGAGGAGAGAGGTCCCATAGCAGAGAACCTGGCTTCATGTCAGCAGAGAATCAGTCTTCATGTCATAGCAGAGAATCATGCTTCACGTCACCCAACATTGGAACAGTCCATTGTCATATAATTTAAGCCCCGGCACCCAGACAGAGGAGAGAGGTGACATAACATAGAATCTGGCTTCATGTCAGCAGAGAATCAGTCTTCATGTCATAGCAGAGAATCATGCTTCACGTCACCCACCACTGGAACTGTCCATTGTCAGATATTTAGGCCCAGGCACCCAGGCAGAGGAGAGAGGTCCCATAGCAGAGAATCAGGCTTCACGTCACCCACCACTGGAACAGTCCATTGTCAGATATTTAGGCCCAGGCACCCAGGCAGAGGAGAGAGGTCCCATAGCAGAGAATCTGGCTTCATGTCAGCAGAGAATCAGTCTTCATGTCATAGCAGAGAATCAGGCTTCATGTCACCCACCACTGGAACAGGCCACTGTCAGATATTTTTAGGCCCCGGCACCCAGACAGAGGAGAGGTTCATTTGGGTTGCCCCGCAATATAATGGTAAAATGAAAATAAAAATAGGATTGAATGAGGAAGTGCCCTGGAGTACAATAATATATGGTTAAGGGGAGGTAGTTAATGTCTAATCTGCACAAGGGATGGACAGGTCCTGTGGGATCCATGCCTGGTTCATTTTTATGACATTTGGGAATGCTCTCAGTAGCGCGTCTACCAACGTGCGCTTGTACTCGTGCATCTTCCTATCACGCTCCAGTGCAGGAAGTAAGGTGAGCACATTGTCTTTGTACCGGGGATCCAGCAGGGTGGCAACCCAGTAGTCCGCACACGTTAAAATGTGGGCAACTCTGCTATCGTTGCGCAGGCACTGCAGCATGTAGTCGCTCATGTGTGCCAGGCTGCCCAGAGGTAAGGACAAGCTGTCCTCTGTGGGAGGCGTATCGTCATCGTCCTGCGTTTCCCCCCAGCCATGCACCAGTGATGGGCCCGAGCTGCGTTGGGTGCCACCCCTCTGTGAACATGCTTCATCCTCATCCTCCTCCACCTCCTCCTCATCCTCGTCCTCCTCGTCCTCCAGTAGTGGGCCCTGTCTGGCCACATTTGTACCTGGCCTCTGCTGTCGCAAAAAACCTCCCTCTGAGTCACTTCGAAGAGACTAGCCTGAAAGTGCTAAAAATGACCTCTCTTCCTCCTCCTCCTCCTGGGCCACCTCCTCTTCCATTATCGCCCTAAGTGTTTTCTCAAGGAGACATAGAAGTGGTATTGTAACGCTGATAATGGCGTCATCGCCACTGGCCATGTTGGTGGAGTACTCGAAACAGCGCAACAGGGCACACAGGTCTCGCATGGAGGCCCAGTCATTGGTAGTGAAGTGGTGCTGTTCCGCAGTGCGACTGACCCGTGCGTGCTGCAGCTGAAACTCCACTATGGCCTGCTGCTGCTCGCACAGTCTGTCCAGCATGTGCAAGGTGGAATTCCACCTGGTGGGCACGTCGCATATGAGGCGGTGAGCGGGAAGGCCAAAGTTACGCTGTAGCGCAGACAGGCGAGCAGCGGCAGGATGTGAACGCCGGAAGCGCGAACAGACGGCCCGCTGTCACGGATGGTGTACAGGAAACAAGATAAAACAATACAAACAATGACTCACTGGACCCACAACTAAGGAACAAAAGGGAGACCCCTGCAATCGACCTGCCGCTCTCCCTTGTTGCTCAGCCTATGCGACCACCCCAAAGGTGGATGGGCGCATATCCACGTATCTCGGCTATCTTAGACCTGAAGGCCCTACGATAGTGAGGGGACACGACCACCGGCTCCCTACACAGACACGGAGGGAGTCAGGGTCACCTGGATCCAGAAAACAGAAAATCATAAATGCATAAACAGAACTTATCTTGCAGACGACTGTGGACAGGGAACTGGGACAGCATGCACACACACTCCAGGAAGAAGTATCAGCCGCACACTACTGCCTTATGGGGAGGAATTTAAAGGGAGGTAATCAGTCTGACTGCATGACAGCTGAGATAGACTAACGAGGTGAGAAACAGAAACCAAAACAAAGAAACTCAAGGAGGAGGATCTGGACGGCTCCTGTCAGAGCTTCTCAACTGTCTGGTTGTGACAGTACCCCTCCCTCTAGGAGTGGACTCCGGACACTCAGGGCCCACCTTCTCAGGATGGGACCTATGGAAAGCCCTGATGAGACGAGAGGCCTTAATGTCCGTCACTGGGACCCACATCCTCTCCTCAGGACCATAACCCTCCCAATGAACGAGGTACTGGAGGGAACCGCGGACAAGACGAGAATCCACAATCCTAGAGACCTGAAATTCAAGATTTCCATCAACAATAATCGGAGGAGGAGGCAAAGGCGAGGGTACAATAGGTTGAACATAAGGTTTCAATAAGGACTTATGGAAAACATTATGGATCTTCCAAGTCTGAGGAAGATCAAGACGGTAGGCAACAGGATTGATGACAGACAGGATCTTGTAAGGCCCAATAAACCTAGGACCCAACTTCCAGGAGGGAACCTTCAATTTGATATTCTTGGTAGACAGCCACACCAAATCACCAACATTCAGGTCCGGACCAGGCACACGTCTCCTATCCGCCACACGCTTATATCTCTCACTCATGTTCTTTAGATTATCCTGAATCTTTTGCCAAATAGATGACAAAGACGAGGAGAATCTGTCCTCATCAGGCAAACCAGAAGAGCCCTCTCCAGAGAAAGTCCCAAACTGCGGATGAAACCCATATGCACCAAAAAATGGTGACTTATCAGAGGACTCCTGACGACGGTTATTTAAAGCAAACTCAGCAAGGGACAAAAAAGAACACCAATCCTCCTGATTCTCTGCCACAAAACAGCGCAGATATGTCTCCAGATTCTGATTGACACGCTCTGTCTGGCCATTCGACTGCGGATGGAAAGCAGAAGAGAATGACAAGCGAACCCCCAAGCGAGAACAGAAGGCCTTCCAGAATCTGGAAACAAACTGCGTGCCCCTATCAGAGACTATGTCTGAAGGAATCCCATGCAATTTGACAATGTGGTCAACAAATGCCTGCGCCAGCGTCATAGCATTGGGCAAACCAGGAAAAGGGATAAAATGCACCATTTTGCTAAAACGGTCCACCACCACCAGAATCACAGACTTCCCCGAGGAACGAGGCAAGTCCGTTATGAAGTCCATGGACAGATGTGTCCAAGGACGGGAAGGAATGGGCAAAGGAAGGAGAGGACCTGATGGCCGTGAATGAGGGACCTTGGCACGAGCGCAAGTCTCGCAAGCTGCCACAAAACCCTCAACCGACTTACGAAGCGCAGGCCACCAGAATCTCCGGGCAATGAGATCCAGTGTGGCTCTTGTCCCCGGGTGCCCAGCAAGGACCGTATCGTGGTGTTCTTTAAAAATCTTGTGTCTCAAAGCGAGAGGCACAAACAACCTCCCAGGAGGACAAAGATCAGGAGCCTCTGACTGGGCTGCCTGCACCTCTGCCTCCAATTCAGGAAAAAGAGCAGAGACCACCACACCTTCAGCCAAAATGGGACCCGGGTCTTCAAAATTCCCACCACCCGGGAAACAACGTGATAGGGCATCTGCCTTCACATTCTTAACCCCAGGGCGGAACGTAACAACAAAATTAAACCTTGAAAAGAACAAAGACCATCTGGCCTGTCTCGGGTTCAGACGCTTGGCTGACTCCAAGTAGGCCAGATTTTTATGGTCAGTAAACACGGTAATAGGGTGTCTGGCTCCCTCTAGCCAATGGCGCCATTCCTCAAAAGCCAACTTGATGGCCAACAATTCCCTATCTCCCACATCATAATTTCTCTCTGCGGAGGAGAGCTTCTTTGAGAAAAAGGCACACGGTTGCCATTTGGCAGGAGAGGAACCCTGAGACAAGACCGCACCCACCCCTACCTCAGAAGCATCAACCTCAACTATGAAGGGTAACGAAACATCAGGTTGTACTAGGATGGGAGCGGAAGCAAAACTCTCTTTGATATTAGAAAAGGCCTCACGCGCCTCTACCGACCAGGAAGAAAAATCTACCCCCTTTCTGGTCATATCAGTGAGTGGTTTAACAACAGAGGAATAATTCAAAATAAATTTCCTGTAATAATTAGCAAAGCCCAAAAAACGCATCAGCGCCTTCTGATTCTCAGGAAGCTCCCACTCAAGCACAGCGCGAACCTTCTCGGGGTCCATGCGAAAACCAGAAGCGGAGACAAGAAACCCCAAAAATTGGATCTCTGGAACCGCAAACACACATTTTTCCAGTTTCGCGTATAATTTATTCTCCCGCAGGATGAGTAAGACCTGACATAAGTGTTCCTTATGAGTCTTGAAATCAGGAGAAAAAATCAAAATGTCATCCAAATACACTAATACAAATTTTCCCATTAAATGATAAAAAATGCTGTTGACGAAATGCTGAAAAACGGCTGGGGCATTCATCAAACCAAAAGGCATAACTAAATTCTCAAAATGGCCCTCAGGGGTATTGAAAGCCGTCTTCCATTCGTCTCCTTCTCTGACCCTAACCAGGTTGTATGCCCCTCTTAGGTCTAATTTGGAAAAGACTTTCGCCCCAACAACCTGGTTAAACAAGTCCGGGATCAGAGGAAGCGGATAAGGATCACGAATAGTGATACTGTTCAGCTCCCTGAAATCCAGACAAGGTCTTAAAGAACCATCTTTTTTCTTAACAAAGAAAAAGCCAGCGGCAACAGGTGACTTCGAGGGTCGTATGTGTCCTTTTCTCAGACTCTCAGAGATATAAGCACGCATAGCGACCCTCTCAGGTTGGGAAAGATTGTATAAACGAGATTTAGGCAGCTTGGCGCCTGGGATGAGATCAATAGGGCAATCATACTCCCTGTGCGGAGGTAAACCCTGAACTCCACTCTCAGAGAAGACATCCAAAAATTCAGAGAGGAAAGGTGGTACAGTTTTAGTAGAAACCTCAGAAATAGATGTTATGAGGCAATTCTCTCTGCAAAAGTTACTCCAACCATTTATTTGCCTCGCTTGCCAATCAATGGTGGGGTTATGTTTAGTGAGCCAGGGTAGCCCCAACACTAGAGGAGTAGGCAAACCGCTAAGGACGAAACATGACACATCCTCAACATGAGCATCATTCACAATTAAACGGATATTGTGAACTATGCCCTTTAATGATTTCTGAGAAAGTGGAGCTGAATCAATAGCAAAAACAGGAATATCTCTTCCCAAAGTGCATACCTGGAAACCATGAGTTATTGCAAATTGATTATCAATGAGGTTGACAGCTGCTCCACTATCCACAAAAATCTCACAAAAAATGCTCTTGCTCTCTAGCGCCACCCTAGCAGGCAGGACAAAACGGGAACTACAAGCAAAAGGAAAACCTTCAATTTCCACCTCAACCCTGCCAATAGTAACCGACGGAACATTCTTAAAAGATTTCTTCCTTTTTGTCTCTTTATTACTCCCAGAAAACTGCCTGAATCTCCTAGAGGGACAAACATTTGCCAGATGATTTATACCTCCACAACAAAAGCAAACCCTCCCCTGCGGGCTGAATCTTCTATTGTCCGAGGCAATCAACCCCAGCTGCATGGGCTCCTGCTCAGAAGGGGCTGACAACGACTGAGACCCCTGTGCACAGAATGAGACCGCTGCACTGTCCCGGGACTGAGTATGACAGGAAGGAGAGATCTCTCCTCTCTCTCTAAGACGCCTGTCAATACGAACAGCCTGAGACATAGCAGAATTCAAGGAGGTAGGTCTTTCATGAAAGGCAAATGCATCTCTCAATCCCTCTGAAAGACCATAGCAAAATTGACTTCGGAGTGCAGCATCATTCCAGCCCGTATCTGCTGCCCATCTCCGAAATTCTGAGCAGTAAATCTCTGCGGATTGTTTACCCTGGCATAACAGACGAAGTTTAGACTCAGCCAGAGCAATACGATCCGGATCATCATATATCTGACCCAGGGCTAAAAAGAATTTATCCACTGAACGGAGGAGCCGTGCCCCCTCCGGCAGCGAAAAGGCCCAGGACTGAGCGTTACCCCTGAGCAGCGATATAATGATACCCACTCTTCGTTCTTCATCACCAGAAGAATGGGGAAGAAGGCGAAAATGGAGTTTGCAAGCCTCTCTAAAACGTACAAAATTCTCACTACCCCCGGAAAACGTATCCGGGAGCGAAATCTTAGGCTCATCACAAACTCCATGAACGCAAGCTGAACCGGTCACTTGAAACTGAGAAAAAGTCTTACGGAGATCAGCTACCTCCAAAGCAAGACCCTGAAAGCGTTCAGCCAAAAGTGTAACCGGATCCATGCTTGAGACGGTTTTAGGCGGCTGATAATGTCACGGATGGTGTACAGGAAACAAGATAAAACAATACAAACAATGACTCACTGGACCCACAACTAAGGAACAAAAGGGAGACCCCTGCAATCGACCTGCCGCTCTCCCTTGTTGCTCAGCCTATGCGACCACCCCAAAGGTGGATGGGCGCATATCCACGTACCTCGGCTATCTTAGACCTGAAGGCCCTACGATAGTGAGGGGACACGACCACCGGCTCCCTACACAGACACGGAGGGAGTCAGGGTCACCTGGATCCAGAAAACAGAAAATCATAAATGCATAAACAGAACTTATCTTGCAGACGACTGTGGACAGGGAACTGGGACAGCATGCACACACACTCCAGGAAGAAGTATCAGCCGCACACTACTGCCTTATGGGGAGGAATTTAAAGGGAGGTAATCAGTCTGACTGCATGACAGCTGAGATAGACTAACGAGGTGAGAAACAGAAACCAAAACAAAGAAACTCAAGGAGGAGGATCTGGACGGCTCCTGTCAGAGCTTCTCAACTGTCTGGTTGTGACACCCGCACTTTATGCAGCAGCTCTGACATGTCGGGGTAGTTGTGAATGAACTTCTGCACCACCAAATTCAGCACATGCGCCAGGCAAGGAATGTGCGTCAAACCGGCTAGTCCCAGAGCTGCAACGAGATTTCGCCCATTGTAGCACACCACCAGGCCGGGCTTGAGGCTCACCGGCAGCAACCATTCGTCGGTCTGTTGTTCTATACCCCGCCACAAATCCTGTGCGGTGTGGGGCCTGTCCCCCAAACATATGAGTTTCAGAATGGCCTGCTGACGTTTACCCCGGGCTGTGCTGAAGTTGGTGGTGAAGGTGTGTGGCTGACTGGATGAGCAGGTGGAAGAAGAGGAGGAGGAAGCTGAGTAGGAGGAGGAGGCAACAGGAGGCAAAGAATGTTGCCCTGCGATCCTTGGCGGCGGAAGGACGTGCGCCAAACAGCTCTCCGCCTGGGGCCCAGCCGCCACTACATTTACCCAGTGTGCAGTTAGGGAGATATAGCGTCCCTGGCCGTGCTTACTGGTCCACGTATCTGTGGTTAGGTGGACCTTGCCACAGATGGCGTTGCGCAGTGCACACTTGATTTTATCGGATACTTGGTTGTGCAGGGAAGGCACGGCTCTCTTGGAGAAGTAGTGCCGGCTGGGAACAACATACTGTGGGACAGCAAGCGACATGAGCTGTTTGAAGCTGTCTGTGTCCACCAGCCTGAATGACAGCATTTCATAGGCCAGTAGTTTAGAAATGCTGGCATTCAGGGCCAGGGATCGAGGGTGGCTAGGTGGGAATTTACGCTTTCTCTCAAATGTTTGTGAGATGGAGAGCTGAACGCTGCCGTGTGACATGGTTGGGATGCTTGGTGACGCAGGTGGTGGTGTTGGTGGTACATCCCATGTTTGCTGGGCGGCAGGTGCCAACGTTCCTCCAGAGGCGGAGGAAGAGGCCGAGGCGGCAGCAGCAGAAGAGGCCGAGGCGGCAGCAGCAGAAGAGGTAGCAGGGGGAGCCTGAGTGACTTCCTTGTTTTTAAGGTGTTTACTCCACTGCAGTTCATGCTTTGCATGCAGGTGCCTGGTCATGCAGGTTGTGCTAAGGTTCAGAACGTTAATGCCTGATGGCACAGCGTGCAAACCACTTGGGTCTTGTCGTCAGCACATTGTTTGAAGAAGTGCCATGCCAGGGAACTCCTTGAAGCTATCTTTGGGGTGCTCGGTCCCAGATGGCGGCGGTCAGTAGCAGACGGACTCTCTTGGCGGCGGGTGTTCTGCTTTTGAACACTGCTCCCTCTTTGTCTTTTGCTATGCTGTTGGCTCGGTCTCACCACTGCCTCTTCCTCCGAAACTGTGAAAGTCAGTGGCACGACCTTCATTCCATGTGGGGTCTAGGACCTCATCGTCCCCTGCATCGTCTTCCACCCAGTCTT
Source organism: Bufo bufo (assembly GCF_905171765.1). Lineage (NCBI taxonomy): Eukaryota > Metazoa > Chordata > Amphibia > Anura > Bufonidae > Bufo > Bufo bufo. The sequence goes on from NC_053396.1 coordinate 74,287,225, forward strand.
GATCCCTGACCTTCTGTTCATTCTGCACACTGCAGAAAGACGCAGCAGTTGGCACCAGTGTTTCGTCAACATCAGAGACGTGCTGAGGTGGTATTCCCATGTCCTCATCATCAGGAAACATAAGTGGTTGTGCGTTAGTGCATTCTATCTCTTCCACCCCTGGGGAAGGGTTAGGTGGATGCCCTTGGGAAACCCTGCCAGCAGAGTCTTCAAACAGCATAAGAGACTGCTGCATAACTTGAGGCTCAGACAGTTTCCCTGATATGCATGGGGGTGATGTGACAGACTGATGGGCTTGGTTTTCATGTGCCATCTGTGCGCTTTCTGCAGAAGACTGGGTGGGAGATAATGTGAACGTGCTGGATCCACTGTCGGCCACCCAATTGACTAATGCCTGTACCTGCTCAGGCCTTACCATCCTTAGAACGGCATTGGGCCCCACCAAATATCGCTGTACATTCTGCTGGCTACTGGGACCCGAGGTAGTTGGTTCACTAGGACGTGTGGCTGTGGCAGAACGGCCACGTCCTCTCCCAGCACCAGAGGGTCCACTAACACCACCACGACCATGTCCGCGTCCGCGTCTCTTACTAGATGTTTTCCTCATTGTTACCGTTCACCACAATAAGAAAAATATTATTTTATTAATGTATTGAATTCAAATTCAGGCCTTTTTTTACAGACACCTAACACTATCTGGCTATCTATTTAGGTACCGTATTACACTAATAAAGGCACAGCAGTAATGACAGATTTAGCTGAATATAAATTTGAGGCCTAGTATTTAGGCGCTGGATGATAGGTATACGTTTACGGACAGAATTAGACTTGGAATTGCACATTAGCGTGTGTGTGAAGTTATTGAGAATAACCCTATCTGCAGCTTGAATCTTATATACCCTTTTAGGGATAGATTTAAAGTAGGCCTGATACAGCAGAAACCACAAATTTAGAGAATTGCAAAATTGGGAATTGTATTTCAACCCAGAACAAAAACTGTGCTTTGACGGACACTAAATAACTTGACCAGCTACAGTTATAATGACAGATTTGGATGAATATAAATTTGAGGCCTATTTTTTAGGCGCTGGGTGACAGGTATACGTTTACACACAGAATTAGACTTGGAATTGCACAGTAGCGTGTGTGTGAAGTTATTGAGAATAACCCTATCTGCACCTTGAATCTTATATACCCTTTTAGGGATAGATTTAAAGTAGGCCTGATACAGCAGAAACCACTAATTTAGAGAATTGCAAAATTGGGAATTGTATTTCAACCCAGAACAAAAACTGTGCTTTGACGGACACTAAATAACTTGACCAGCTAAAGCAATAATGACAGATTTGGATGAATATAAATTTGAGGCCTATTTTTTAGGCGCTGGGTGACAGGTATACGTTTACGGACAGAATTAGACTTGGAATTGCACAGTAGCGTGTGTGTGAAGTTATTGAGAATAACCCTATCTGCACCTTGAATCTTATATACCGTTTTAGGGATAGATTTAAAGTAGGCCTGATACAGCAGAAACCACTAATTTAGAGAATTGCAAAATTAGGAATTGTATTTCAACCCAGAACAAAAACTGTGCTTTGACGGACACTAAATAACTTGACCAGCTAAAGCAATAATGACAGATTTGGATGAATATAAATTTGAGGCCTATTTTTTAGGCGCTGGGTGACAGGTATACGTTTACGGACAGAATTAGACTTGGAATTGCACAGTAGCGTGTGTGTGAAGTTATTGAGAATAACCCTATCTGCACCTTGAATCTTATATACCCTTTTAGGGATAGATTTAAAGTAGGCCTGATACAGCAGAAACCACTAATTTAGAGAATTGCAAAATTGGGAATTGTATTTCAACCCAGAACAAAAACTGTGCTTTGACGGACACTAAATAACTTGACCAGCTACAGTTATAATGACAGATTTGGATGAATATAAATTTGAGGCCTATTTTTTAGGCGCTGGGTGACAGGTATACGTTTACACACAGAATTAGACTTGGAATTGCACAGTAGCGTGTGTGTGAAGTTATTGAGAATAACCCTATCTGCACCTTGAATCTTATATACCCTTTTAGGGATAGATTTAAAGTAGGCCTGATACAGCAGAAACCACTAATTTAGAGAATTGCAAAATTGGGAATTGTATTTCAACCCAGAACAAAAACTGTGCTTTGACGGACACTAAATAACTTGACCAGCTACAGTTATAATGACAGATTTGGATGAATATAAATTTGAGGCCTATTTTTTAGGCGCTGGGTGACAGGTATACGTTTACACACAGAATTAGACTTGGAATTGCACAGTAGCGTGTGTGTGAAGTTATTGAGAATAACCCTATCTGCACCTTGAATCTTATATACCCTTTTAGGGATAGATTTAAATAACCACACTATTGATGGTTAAATGGACTTGGTGGCAGCTTGCCCCTGATGTAGGATATAGCAAAAAAATAACCACACTATTGATGGTTAAATGGACTTGGTGGCAGCTTGCCCCAGATGTAGGATATAGTCAAAAAATAACTACACTATTGATGGTTAAATGGACTTGGTGGCAGCTTGTGCTGGCGCACCACAAGCCACAAAATGGCTGCCGATCACCCCAGAAAAAAGTGACTGAAAAACGCTCTGGGCAGCCTAAAAACAGTGAGCAATTGAATAGCAGCAGTTCAATGATCCACAGCTGTAGATCGATCACTGTCTTAAGTGTTTTGGAGGAGTTAATCACTGCCTAATCTCGCCCTAACGTCGCAGCTGCAACCTCTCCCTACACTTGTAACAGCAGAGTGACGTGCAGCGCTACGTGACCCAAGCTTATATAGAGGCTGGGTCACATGCTGCACTGGGCAATCACAGCCATTCCAATAGTAGGCATGGCTGTGATGGCCTCTTGGGGCAAGTAGTATGACACTTGTTGATTGGCTGCTTTGCAGCCTTTTAAAAAGCGCCAAGAAAGCGCCGAACACCGAACCCGGACTTTTACGAAAATGTTCGGGTTCGGGTCCGTGTCACGGACACCCCAAAATTCTATACAGTTCGGGTTCGCTCATCCCTACAGGCAAACTATTGCAGGTAAATGTCTCTGTACTAATTCAAGCACGGCCTGTCTTTTTAATTTCTCCCCAAACATTCCAGGTTAGAAATTTCACAGACATATAATCAATTAGTCAAATCCAATCCCCCGGTGACTACCCCTCTCCCCTCATCCATCTTATGAGATGCATCGCTACCCACCGCAAAAAAGACCAACCCTTCCCCCCTCCCCATTAAGCCCACCTCCACAAAAATACTAAGAAGGATACAAAAGATCTCACAAATTTTTCCGATCTAGCCATTCCGTGGCCAGATCCGGAGTATCAAAGAAATGAGTTACTCCATTAAATATTATCCGCAATTTAGCTGGATATATAAAGGAGTATTTAATATCTTTGCCTTGAAGATGTTTTTTGACCACCCAGAAGGAATGTCTCTTATCTTGAACCTCTTTTGAAAAATCAGGGAAGAACGAGAGTTTATTACCATTGTATACAATAGGGGGGCACTCCCGGACCAGTCTTAAAATGATATCTCTATCCCGGGTAGTAAGCATGTTTACCATTAATACCCTTAAATGATTTCCAGGGATAGGTTTGCCCCCGGGAATCCGATGAGCCCTTTCTATTAAAAAAAAGGTTGAAAAGTGTTCCTTCCCAAATTTGTCAAAGATTAGGGCTTGAAGCATTACGGTCGGATCTTTCCCCTCGTGGACTTCACAAAGCCCCAAAATTCTAACATTTGATCTCCTCGATCTGTTTTCCAAGTCAATGATTTTTTTTTTGGAGGTTACAATAGTCCAATTTCAAAGTAGCAATATCCGGTTTAAAATTTTTTACATTGTGATCCAGGGAACTCAGTTTTTTCTATGTCAATAACTCAATCTCTTATCTTTGTTAAATCATGTTTTATAGTAGATACATCTGTCTGGACGGACCCCAATTGTAGAGCGACATCTTGTATCACCCTACCATTGTGTTTAACCATTGCTAAGATCTCTTCTAATGGTGAGGGCTCCCCCACAGAAGCCTCCATCTCCTCTGTCCTCTCCCCTCCATCATCCACAGGCCCCTCCATTCTAAGTTCGGGAGTGTTCTTTTTAAAGTTTATATCCTGCTTCCCCTTTTGTCCTGCCTTGGTATGTACATTTGGTGATTTAAGAAACTGCTCTATTTTAGCAGAATCTACTAATTTCTGTCCAGGGTTAGATGATGACAGATCTGTTGATTGTTTATTTTGCTTAGGGGACATGCTTCCCCCCATTTTTTATTTTTTTTGTTAAAACTTTACTTTCCTCCACCACTTCTCACAGTTGCCCCGTTTTGGATAGAGACAGTACATCAAATAAAAAGACGAGGATCAGCGGGAGGGGAGGGAAAAAAGGAGAAAAGAACACAAGGAAGGGATCCACAAGACCACACAACATGAAGGGGTCTCACCCATTTAAAGGATCTTCAGGGGGGACAGAGGGTGGAAAAGCTCCAGATATATTTTCAACTTCTTCCACCTCTCTCTGGATCTGGGAAAGAAAGGAGCAGGAGGCACAAAGCCCAGACCAGTCGAGCCAGTAAAACAAATGCGCCAGAGCTCCAGCCTGCCAAATGCGGCCCTGCACCATAGCAACAGGTGGAGAACGCTGAGCGAGGAGTGTCACGTGAGGAGAGCAGAAAGTCATGTGGGGAACCACTTGGGAAGAGCGGAGGCGGTATGGGGAGATCAAGTTCCAGCCAGAGACTCCAAGGCAGCCAGCAGCAGACCAATGGCAGAGGGACGCCTCCACCTGGACTCGGCGAAACACAACTGAAGTCCCCAGCGCAACTCCGACAGAGGATCATGACCAGATGGGATCGGACGGGAGGCAGGTCAGGAGGAGGGAGCAACGCTGCAACTGAGGAGAACAGAAAATGGCAGCTATTGATGGCCAACACAGAGGGAAAGCTTTTATCCTACTTAGGTTGCCCCACCTCTGGTCAATTTAGACACTCCTACAACATGGGCCCACTTTTTATTTATTTTTCTAGGGCCACTTTAAGTTTACAATCTTCTCCTGGGAGCACCAATATGAGCTCCTGCCCATACTCACTGCGCTGTGGCCCCATTGATAAAATGTGTAAAGCCCGTACTCTGTAAACGCTGACAAATCAGTGGTGTACAGAGAAGTGGATTTTAAGTACACAGCGAAACATGCGCTTTAGGTAGGGAAAAGTGTAATAAAAAATACAAAATAAACTAATAAACTATATTACAAAAAGTGTTATTAGGGCATTAGTGAAAGGTTAACAAAAATGTATACAAATGTTTAGTTACTCTTTAATCTGGCTGTTAATTCTGTGGGTGACCTAAAGCCATTTTGGGGTTCAAAACTCTGCATTTGCATCCGTCTTACTGTAAAAGGAGATTTAATCATTCTGATAATTGTGTCGGTGACATAAAGCCTATTTGTGGGGGGAGATACACCTCATCTGTATCCGTGACATGGAAATACAATTGGTAATCATTCTGTTAATTGTGTCAATCACATAAAGCCTTTTTTTTTTTGGGGGGGGGGGGGGGGATAGACCGCATCTGCATCCTTCCTACTAATAGGAGAGTTAGTCAGACTGTGTGTTAATTGTGTTGTTGACATAAAGCTATATTTGGGGTTCATAACATCACATCTTCATCCGTCTTAGGCCTCCTGCACACGAACGTATTTTTTTGCGGTCCGCAAAAACGGGTCCCGTTTTTCCGTGATCTGTGACCGTTTTTTCGTCCGTGGGTCTTCCTTGATTTTTGGAGGATCCACGGACATGAAAAAAAAAGTTTTGGTGTCCGCCTGGCCGTGCGGAGCCAAACGGATCCGTCCTGAATTACAATGCAAGTCAACGGGGACGGATCCGTTTGACGTTGACACAATATGGTGCAATTTCAAAGGATCCGTCCCCCATTGACTTTCAATGTAAAGTCAGGAGTTAATATACCATCGGATCGGAGTTTTCTCCAATCCAATGGTATATTTTAACTTGAAGCGTCCCCATCACCATGGGAACGCCTCTATGTTAGAATATACCGTCGGATTTGAGTTACATCGTGAAACTCAAATCCGACAGTATATTCTAACACAGAGGCATTCCCATGGTGATGGGGACGCTTCAGGTTAGAATATACTAAAATAACTGTGTACATGACTGCCCCCTGCTGCCTGGCAGGTGCTGCCAGGCAGCAGGGGGCAGCCTCCTTCCCCCTGTAGTTAACACATTGGTGGTCAGTGTGGCCGGCCCCCCCCTCCCTCCCCTGTAGTTAACACATTGGTGGCCAGTGCGGCCGGCCCCCCCCCTCCCCTGTAGTTAACTCATTGGTGGCCAGTGGGCCCCCCCTCCCCTGTAGTTAACTCATTGGTGGCCAGTGGGCCACCCCCTCCCCTGTAGTTAACTCATTGGTGGCCAGTGCGGCCGGCCCCCCTCCCTCCCCTGTAGTTAACTCGTTGGTGGCCAGTGGGCCCCCCCCTCCCTCCCCTGTAGTTAACTCGTTGGTGGCCAGTGGGCCTTCTCCCCTCCCTCCCCCTCCTAATTAAAATCTCCCCCCTATCATTGGTGGCAGCGGAGTGTACCGATCGGAGTCCCAGTTTAATCGCTGGGGCTCCGATCGGTAACCATGGCAACCAGGACGCTACTGCAGTCCCGGTTGCCATGGTTACTTAGCAATTTGTAGAACCATTATACTTACCTGCGAGCTGCGATGGTCTGCGTCCGGTCGGGAGCTCCTCCTACTGGTAAGTGACAGGTGATGTCACTTACCAGTAGGAGGAGCTCCCGGCCGGACCTGTCACTTACTGTAATAGGAGAGTTAATAATTCTGTTAATTCTGTTGGTGACAAAGGCTTTTTTAGGGGGGGAGATACACCTCATCTGCGTACGTGACACGGAAATACAATAGATAATCTTTAGTTTAATTGTGTCAGTGACATAAAGCTATTTTTGAGGGGAAATGCCCCTCATTTGCATCTGTGAAACAGAAATACAAAAACTAATCTGTCTGTTAATTCTGTTGGTGACCTATAGCCATTTTTTGGGTTGCAAAACACCTCATTTGCACCTGTGACACAGAAATACAATTGTTCGTCTGTCAGCCAATTTTTTGGTTGAACGTAAAAAATTAGGAGAGCATCAAATCGGGGACGTAGCCGTGGTCATGGTGCTGCTAGTGTTAGTGGTGGTGGAGCTCCTGCTGCAGGGAGAGGACATTGTCAATCTGTGCCAGCTACGCACCCAAATGAAACACCTTTCTCTAGTGCTCACAGGTGACAGGACGTTCTGCATCATTTTGTAGGCACGAATACCGCTCTACAAATATTGAGGCCAGAACAAGTAGAGGGGGTATTAGATTGGATGACTGACAGTGCCTCCAGTTGCTGCACATTGTCTTCCACCCAGTCCCCTGCTGAAATCACAGAGTTGGCACTATTGGCCCATGGGCATCTGTCTTCCATCCCAACCACTTGCACATCAGCCAAGTAGTCTGAGCCCCAAATCATGCAGTAGTCACTTATGCTTGGTGACTCTGCTGGAGGGGTTTCCATGAGCCATTCACCTAGCCCTGCCCCAGAAGTGGAAGATATTGAGTGCACTGATACTTAACCACTTATGTTTGAGGATAAAGGACGTGGGACGACCGCCGCAGCATGACCGCCGCAGCATGATGATGATGACCAAACACAGGTGTCAACTGCTGCGGCTTTCTGCAGTGTGCAGACCTACAAAGAGGGCAGGGTTGAGGAGTGGGTATAAGATAAGGTGGAGGATGATGAGGTTCTAGACCTCACATGGCATCCAGGTCATCTGAGTGACTTGTGCAGTTTGGAGGAAGAGCTGGCGGTCACGCTGCTCCAGCCGCACAGCAAAAGAGGGAGTAGGGTGCAAGACCACAGTGGCCGGCCCCTAGCCAGTACACCTGCTACTGCTCAATGTGCCAAGGGACAGAGCACACCAAAGCCAGCTCAAAGAAGTTTCCTGGCATGGCAGTTCTGCAGGCATTGTGCTGACAACAATACATGGGTGGTTTGAAGGCTGTGCATTCAGAGCCTGAAGCGAGGCATAAATGTTCTAATCCTGAGCACCACCTGCATGACTAGGCATCTAACCGAAAGCAGTCCCTCATAGATGTTTAATAGGTAAAATAAGGTCTATAGGCTTGGAAGAAGTTGGATTGGAAACTGGCTGAAGGACAGTGTCAAGAGATTTGTGGTCAATGATTCCTATTCAAAATGATTCCGGTTTCAGTGCTGGCTCCTCTATTATTTAATTTATTTATTAATGATATCGAGGATGGGATTAATAGCACCATTTCTATTTGTGCAGATGACACTAAGCTATGTAGTACTATACAGTCTATGGAAGATGTCTATAAACCAGTGGCGTACACACAATCCATGGAGCCCCGGTGCAAAACTGATCTATGGGGCCCCCTCCCCGTCGCCCCCCCCAACCTGCCTCCATCCCCCCCACTACCTCCCTCCCCTACCAGTGGTGTAACTATAGTGTTATGGGCCACAGTGCAAAAATTTTTACAAAGACCCGGCAGATTTTCTTACTAAGGGCTCTTTCCGTGCGGCTAATCCGCTGCGTGAATGATTACCAAGCCCCATTCTGGACAGCAGAGCAGTAACATGATTGATGATTGACTGATCTTTTTACTACAAAATCACGGTGACAACTTTATCTCACTGTGATTTTGTAGTAAAAAGATCCCAGAGAGGCACGGAGCATTATCAATAATGTAAATGCTCCGTGTCTCTGCTGTCCGGAATGGGGCTTAGCTGTCTTTCACGCAGCAGATTACTCGCACGGGATCCGCTCGTGTTAAAGAGCCCTAAGCCCAATGCATGGCTACATTCACCCAGTCCTAATAAAATCTGGTTCTACCTGATCCAGGGTGTCTGCTGGATCCAGAACAAGGTCCCTGTGGTGAGAAAAAAAAAATAATCACATAAGAAAGGGATGGTGACTGCCCCTGTGAAATCACCAGCAGGGCACACTGTGCTGGCCTGTAAGACTGAGCCATGCCAATGTATAGCAGGGTAATCTAGGACATTTCCCCTAAGTGCAACCACAGAGTACTAATGCCCACCTTATGCCCACCTTTGTTCCTGTCGCAGTAGTTATGCCCAGATATGTGCCCCTTCATAGTAGTTATGCCAAATATGTGTCCCCTTACAGTAGTTATGCCCAGATATGTGCCTCCCTCACAGTTGTAATGCCAGATTATGTGTCCCCTCACAGTAGTAATGCCAAATATGCGCCCCCTCACAGTAGTAATGCCCAGATTATGTGTCCCCTCACAGTAGTAATGCCATATTATGTGCCCCCTCACAGTAGTAATGCCATATTATGTGCCCCCTCACAGTAGTAATGCCATATTATGTGCCCCCTCACAGTAGTAATGCCAGATTATGTGCCCCCTCACAGTAGTAATACCAGATTATGTGCCCCCTCACAGTAGTTATGTCAGATTATGTTCCCTTTGACAGTACTTATGCCCAGTTATGTGCCCCCTCAAAGTAGCTATGCCCAGATATGTGCCCCCTCAGAGTGGTTATGCCAGATTATGTGTCCCTCACAGTAGTAATGCCAGATTATGTGTCCCCTCACAGTAGTAATGCCAGATTATGTGCCCCTCACAGTAGTTGTGCCAGATTATGTGCCCCTTCACAGTATTTATGCCCAGTTATGTGTCCCTTCAAAGTATATATGCCCAGATATGTGCCCCCTCAGAGAGGTTATGCCAGATTGTGTCCCCTCATAGTAGTAATGCCAGATTATGTGTCCCCTCACAGTAGTAATGCCAGATTATGTGTCCCCTCACAGTAGTAATGCCAGATTATGTGTCCCCCTCATAGTAGTAATGCCAGATTATGTGCCCCTCACAGTAGTTGTGCCAGATTATGTGCCCCTTCACAGTATTTATGCCCAGTTATGTGTCCCCTCAAAGTATATATGCCCAGATATGTGCCCCCTCAGAGAGGTTATGCCAGATTATGTGCCCCTCACATTAGATATGCCCACATATGTGCCCCTCACAGTAGTTATGCCTTCATATGTGCCCCCTCACAGTAGTTATGCCAGATTAGGTGCCCCCTCCAATTAGTTATGGCAGATTAGGTGCTCCTCAATAAAGATGCCAACTTTTGTGCCCCCTCACTCTAGTTGTGCCCATCAAACACCCCCCCCCCTGCCCCCAGTCTGCAGCATTAGAAAACAAAAACATACTTACCTTCTTCCCTGATGACAGGAGGCAGATTCCCGGGATTTCAGCTCTCCTCCCACAGCCAGCAGCGCAATGTGGGGCCAGCAGGGGGAGCTCCTGAGCTCTGAAGATCAGTGAAGCAGGGAGCAGAGAGGTTTCCCTGCTTCACTATAGAAACGGAACTGCCTGGTCGTGTGAGTGAGTGAGTGCGCGCCCCCCCTCTTTCTTGACCCTCTGCCCCCCCCAAATTATACATGTAATGAGGCATGGAGCGCTCTGATGGGGCCCGAAATTGCTACTGTACTTCATGCCGGATCCCATCAGATCGCTCCATTACATGTGAGTACAGCGGGGCCCGTGCCAGCGGCCTTGGGGGGTCCACAGGCGGCCGGGCCCCCTGGAGTGCCGGGCCCGGTCGCAACTGCGACCCCTGTATGTACGCCACTGCCATAAACTACAAGCTGACTTGAACGCTCTGAGTGATTGTGCATCAACTTGGCAAATGAGGTTCAATGTGGATAAATGTAAAGTTATGCTTCTTGGTAGTAGTAATCTCTGTGCATCGTATGTCCTAGGGCAGGGATGCCCAACCTACGGCCCTCCAGCTGTTGTAAAACTACAACTACCATCATGCTCAGCTGCAGGGTGATAGCTAGAGATGAGCAAATCAAGGTTGACGAAGTGGAATTAGATCCGAATTTCTGGAAAAATTTGATTTGCACCGAATCCGAATTTCCTCACTCTTTGTGGTAACAAATCAAATTTTTTCCTAAAATGGCTGCATCACGTGTGAGGACATGGAGCAAGGAACTCTGGGAATGCGGGATCAACCCTAATGGCATGCATGCAGCCAATCAGTAGCCAGCCAGCCCTGTGATGTCACAGCCCTATAAATATCCTCAGCCATCTTGGATTCTGCCATTTTTCAGTGTACTTAGTGCAGGGAGAGACGTCAGCAGGCGCTAGGGACATTGCTAGAAAAAATTTAATTGTGCTAAAAAATTATTTACAAGTTCAGGGAAAGATTATACAAGGTGTAGGGAAAGGATAGGGAGGAATCATTCCACGGCATTTATGTTTAACCACCTCCGGACCGCCTAACGCAGATTCGCGTTCCGGAGGTGGCAGCCCTGCGCAGAGTCACGCATATACGCGTCATCTCGCGATGGCCGAGATTTCCTGTGAACGCGCGCACACAGGCGCGCGCGCTCACAGGAACGGAAGGTAAGAGAGTTGATCTCCAGCCTGCCAGCGGCGATCGTTCGCTGGCAGGCTGGAGATGTGTTTTTTTTAACCCCTAACAGGTATATTAGACGCTGTTTTGATAACAGCGTCTAATATACCTGCTACCTGGTCCTCTGGTGGTCCCCTTTGTTTGGATCGACCACCAGAGGACACAGGTAGCTCAGTAAAGTAGCACCAAGCACCACTACACTACACTACACCCCCCCCCGTCACTTATTAACCCCTTATTAGCCCCTGATCACCCCTGATCACCCCATATAGACTCCCTGATCACCCCCCTGTCATTGATTACCCCCCTGTCATTGATTACCCCCCTGTAAAGCTCCATTCAGATGTCCGCAAGATTTTTACGGATCCACTGATAGATGGATCGGATCCGCAAAACGCATCCGGACGTCTGAATGAAGCCTTACAGGGGCGTGATCAATGACTGTGGTGATCACCCCATATAGACTCCCTGATCACCCCCCTGTCATTGATTACCCCCCTGTCATTGATTACCCCCCTGTAAAGCTCCATTCAGACGTCCGCATGATTTTTACGGATGCACTGATAGATGGATCCGATCCGCAAAACGCATCCGGACGTCTGAATGAAGCCTTACAGGGGCATGATCAATGACTGTGGTGATCACCCCCCTGTCATTGATTACCCCCCTGTAAAGCTCCATTCAGACGTCCGCATGATTTTTACGGATGCACTGATAGATGGATCCGATCCGCAAAACGCATCCGGACGTCTGAATGAAGCCTTACAGGGGCATGATCAATGACTGTGGTGATCACCCCATATAGACTCCCTGATCACCCCCCTGTAAAGCTCCATTCAGATGTCCGCATGATTTTTACAGATGCACTGATAGATGGATCCGATCCGCAAAACGCATCCGGACGTCTGAATGAAGCCTTACAGGGGCATGATCAATGACTGTGGTGATCACCCCCCTGTCATTGATTACCCCCCTGTAAAGCTCCATTCAGACGTCCGCATGATTTTTACGGATGCACTGATAGATGGATCCGATCCGCAAAACGCATCCGGACGTCTGAATGAAGCCTTACAGGGGCATGATCAATGACTGTGGTGATCACCCCATATAGACTCCCTGATCACCCCCCTGTAAAGCTCCATTCAGATGTCCGCATGATTTTTACAAATGCACTGATAGATGGATCCGATCCGCAAAACGCATCCGGACGTCTGAATGAAGCCTTACAGGGGCATGATCAATGACTGTGGTGATCACCCCATATAGACTCCCTGATCACCCCCCTGTAAAGCTCCATTCAGATGTCCGCATGATTTTTACAGATGCACTGATAGATGGATCCGATCCGCAAAACGCATCCGGACGTCTGAATGAAGCCTTACAGGGGCATGATCAATGACTGTGGTGATCACCCCCCTGTCATTGATTACCCCCCTGTAAAGCTCCATTCAGACGTCCGCATGATTTTTACGGATGCACTGATAGATGGATCCGATCCACAAAACGCATCCGGACGTCTGAATGAAGCCTTACAGGGGCATGATCAATGACTGTGGTGATCACCCCATATAGACTCCCTGATCACCCCCCTGTAAAGCTCCATTCAGATGTCCGCATGATTTTTACAGATGCACTGATAGATGGATCCGATCCGCAAAACGCATCCGGACGTCTGAATGAAGCCTTACAGGGGCATGATCAATGACTGTGGTGATCACCCCATATAGACTCCCTGATCACCCCCCTGTAAAGCTCCATTCAGATGTCCGCATGATTTTTACGGATGCACTGATAGATGGATCCGATCCGCAAAACGCATCCGGACGTCTGAATGAAGCCTTACAGGGGCATGATCAATGACTGTGGTGATCACCCCATATAGACTCCCTGATCACCCCCCTGTCATTGATCACCCCCCTGTCATTGATCACACCCCTGTCATTGATCACCCCCCTGTCATTGATCACCCCTCTGTCATTGATCACCCCTCTGTAAGGCTCCATTCAGACATTTTTTTGGCCCAAGTTAGCGGAATTTTTTTTTTTTTTTTCTTACAAAGTCTCATATTCCACTAACTTGTGTCAAAAAATTAAATCTCACATGAACTCCCCATACCCCTCACGGAAACCAAATGCGAAAAATTTTTTAGACATTTATATTCCAGACTTCTTCTCACGCTTTAGGGCCCCTAGAATGCCAGGGCAGTATAAATACCCCACATGTGACCCCATTTCGGAAAGAAGACACCCCCAGGTATTCCGTGAGGGGCATATTGAGTCCATGAAAGATTGACATTTTTGTCCCAAGTTAGCGGAAAGGGAGACTTTGTGAGAAAAAAATTAAAAATATCAATTTCCGCTAACTTGTGCCAAAAAAAAATTTTTTCTATGAACTCGCCATGCCCCTCATTGAATACCTTGGGGTGTCTTCTTTCCAAAATGGGGTCACATGTGGGGTATTTATACTGCCCTGGCATTCTAGGGGCCCCAAAGCGTGAGAAGAAGTCTGGTATCCAAATGTCTAAAAATGCCCTCCTAAAAGGAATTTGGGCACCTTTGCGCATCTAGGCTGCAAAAAAGTGTCACACATCTGGTATCGCCGTACTCAGGAGAAGTTGGGGAATGTGTTTTGGGGTGTCATTTTACATATACCCATGCTGGGTGAGAGAAATATCTTGGTCAAATGCCAACTTTGTATAAAAAAATGGGAAAAGTTGTCTTTTGCCAAGATATTTCTCTCACCCAGCATGGGTATATGTAAAATGACACCCCAAAACACATTCCCCAACTTCTGCTGAATACGGCGATACCACATGTGTGACACTTTTTTGCAGCCTAGGTGGGCAAAGGGGCCCATATTCCAAAGAGCACCTTTAGGATTTCACAGGTCATTTACCTACTTACCACACATTAGGGCCCCTGGAAAATGCCAGGGCAGTATAACTACCCCACAAGTGACCCCATTTTGGAAAGAAGACACCCCAAGGTATTCCGTGAGGGGCATGGCAAGTTCCTAGAATTTTTTATTTTTTGTCACAAGTTAGTGGAAAATGATGATTTTTTTTTTTTTTTTTTTTTCATACAAAGTCTCATATTCCACTAACTTGTGACAAAAAATAAAAATTTCCATGAACTCACTATGCCCATCAGCGAATACCTTGGGGTGTCTTCTTTCCAAAATGGGGTCACTTGTGGGGTAGTTATACTGCCCTGGCATTCTAGGGGCCCAAATGTGTGGTAAGGAGTTTGAAATCAAATTCTGAAAAAAATGACCTGTCAAATCCGAAAGGTGCTCTTTGGAATATGGGCCCCTTTGCCCACCTAGGCTGCAAAAAAGTGTCACACATCTGGTATCTCCGTACTCAGGAGAAGGTGGGGAATGTGTTTTGGGGTGTCATTTTACATATACCCATGCTGGGTGAGAGAAATATCTTGGCAAAAGACAACTTTTCCCATTTTTTTATACAAAGTTGGCATTTGACCAAGATATTTATCTCACCCAGCATGGGTATATGTAAAAAGACACCCCAAAACACATTCCCCACCTTCTCCTGAGTACGGAGATACCAGATGTGTGACACTTTTTTGCAGCCTAGGTGGGCAAAGGGGCCCATATTCCAAAGAGCACCTTTCGGATTTGACAGGTCATTTTTTACTGAATTTGATTTCAAACTCCTTACCACACATTTGGGCCCCTAGAATGCCAGGGCAGTATAACTACCCCACAAGTGACCCCATTTTGGAAAGAAGAGACCCCAAGGTATTCGCTGATGGGCATAGTGAGTTCATGGAAGTTTTTATTTTTTGTCACAAGTTAGTGGAATATGAGACTTTGTATGAAAAAAATAAATAAATAAAAAATCATCATTTTCCACTAACTTGTGACAAAAAATAAAAAATTCTAGGAACTCGCCATGCCCCTCACGGAATACCTTGGGGTGTCTTCTTTCCAAAATGGGGTCACTTGTGGGGTAGTTATACTGCCCTGGCATTCTAGGGGCCCAAATGTGTGGTAAGGAGTTTGAAATCAAATTCTGAAAAAAATGACCTGTCAAATCCGAAAGGTGCTCTTTGGAATATGGGCCCCTTTGCCCACCTAGGCTGCAAAAAAGTGTCACACATCTGGTATCTCCGTACTCAGGAGAAGGTGGGGAATGTGTTTTGGGGTGTCATTTTATATATACCCATGCTGGGTGAGAGAAATATCTTGGTCAAATGCCAACTTTGTATAAAAAAATGGGAAAAGTTGTCTTTTGCCAAGATATTTATCTCACCCAGCATGGGTATATATAAAATGACACCCCAAAACACATTCCCCACCTTCTCCTGAGTACGGAGATACCAGATGTGTGACACTTTTTTGCAGCCTAGGTGGGCAAAGGGGCCCATATTCCAAAGAGCACCTTTCGGATTTGACAGGTCATTTTTTTCAGAATTTGATTTCAAACTCCTTACCACACATTTGGGCCCCTAGAATGCCAGGGCAGTATAACTACCCCACAAGTGACCCCATTTTGGAAAGAAGAGACCCCAAGGTATTTCGTGATGGGCATAGTGAGTTCATAGAAGTTTTTATTTTTTGTCACAAGTTAGTGGAATATGAGACTTTGTAAGAAAAAAAAAAAAAAAAAAAAAAATCATCATTTTCCGCTAACTTGTGACAAAAAATAAAAAGTTCTATGAACTCACTATGCCCATCAGCGAATACCTTAGGGTGTGTACTTTCCGAAATGGGGTCATTTGTGGGGTGTTTGTACTGTCTGGGCATTGTAGAACCTCAGGAAACATGACAGGTGCTCAGAAAGTCAGAGCTGCTTCAAAAAGCGGAAATTCACATTTTTGTACCATAGTTTGTAAACGCTATAACTTTTACCCAAACCATTTTTTTTTTACCCAAACATTTTTTTTTTATCAAAGACATGTAGAACTATAAATTTAGAGCAAAATTTCTATATGGATGTCGTTTTTTTTGCAAAATTTTACAACTGAAAGTGAAAAATGTCATTTTTTTGCAAAAAAATCGTTAAATTTCGATTAATAACAAAAAAAGTAAAAATGTCAGCAGCAATGAAATACCACCAAATGAAAGCTCTATTAGTGAGAAGAAAAGGAGGTAAAATTCATTTGGGTGGTAAGTTGCATGACCGAGCAATAAACGGTGAAAGTAGTGTAGGTCAGAAGTGTAAAAAGTGGCCTGGTCTTTCAGGGTGTTTAAGCACTGGGGGCTGAAGTGGTTAAAACTATGTCCTCTTGTAGCAGTTTTTCTTCTTTTAAATATTCTCTCCTCTTTTACCTTGTTGATTCCCTTTATGTATTTAAAA